>NC_092427.1:23611982-23916082 GCF_036169615.1 Heliangelus exortis | reverse complement strand
ATTTTAATCAATTACACATAGAAAAGTAATATGCCTGCATAATAACAATATAAGTACTGGAAAACATATATCACATTTATAGGACTGAAAATTATCACCAGGATTTCTACTAAGAGGTATTAGTTGTGGCATTCTGCATTCTTTGACACAGCTTCATAAGGAGAAGTAGCAGTTACTAGTCTGTCAGCTGTGAAAAATGGTCTGGATAACAAGGAAACTTCTACAGATTAATACCACATGCCCATGACAAACATCCCCTGTAGTCCAATCATTGCACCAAGAATAAATTAACACATTGCCCAGATAGTTATAGGAACTTTTTACTGGGAATAATAATAGCCAGGAAAAAAAAATGTAGTTAAATATGTGGATCCTCATTTTGTTATTATATAGTATTTGTATAAGAAAAATACTATTTCATCCAAGAATAAAAATGCATATTTCATTGTAACAGAAAAGTGAATTGTCTATAATCAGCTTAAATGTGGCTATGGAAAAACAAAAAAAGTTCCGAATTGTTTTGGTGAATCATATTGTGTAAATTATAATTAAAGCAGGCAAGACTAATTATGAGAAAATTACTCAACCTGTACTGAAATTTCTTATAAGAGAATTTCACTGTAAAAACATTCATAAATCTGCTCAGCACAAGGCGTGCAATCACAGCTTTTAGGTGATGGTAGAGCACAGGTTAAACTCTCTTAATACTGATACAAGCTTCTTATCTGAATATTCACACACACTCAAAACAACATTTTTCTTATAGTATTTTATAAGTTACGGTATTCTGAGGGTATTAAATTTAGTTAGACTCATTTGCAATCCTGCTTGATCATTACTCAAAATTGGTTCAATTTTCCATAAAATAGCTAGCTACATATTTTATTTTCAGCTTTCTAAGGAAGTGTTTCTATACATAAATACCTGTATTTTCCATCAACAGAGAATACAAACTTAGTGGAAAAATCTGACAGTTTTTATCTGTCCTTCAGGCTTCTACATGGCAAATTTGTAAAAATCTGTCAGCATTAAAACATTTATTACTTGTTTTCTCTGAAAGAAACACAAAGCCTTGTATTACCTTGACTCTTCAATTTGTCAAGAAATACTTGTAAATTCTTCTTACCTATTAAAGACACATTGCATTGTATGTGCCATTGTAACGACATTCAGCATGTTGTTACCTAGCATGGCTACTACAGACCCAATAAGTATGTAAACCAAAGAAGTACTCTCCATCTTACTACTAATCCTTAGTAGAAGGACTGATTCCAGCATTGTTCAAGTCCTGAAAAGTGTCAGAAAATACACAAAATGCAAACAATTAAGAATATTACTGAATCTCTAGAGTTATTTGGCCACAAAGTGGTGCTAGCTGTTCTTTTTTTACTATGCCAGGCACCTGTAATACACATAGAAGTGTAACAGCAAAGTGGCAGCAAATGTAAAATCCATTTCCAAAATCTGCCTCTTCTCTACTCCTAAGTCTTGTGTGTGAGTATGTGGCTCCATTTAATGTTTGGGAGGGCCGTGGGTTTTCTTTCCAACTATGAATCCTCAGTTTTATCTTTGGTCTTGACTAGTGTAAAAGATAGCAATAATGGTTTCAGTTTCAACTCTTAGCAATGTGATGTTCAAGGTAAGATATCAACTTGAGAACACAATAAACTATTCTCTTTTGTTCTTTCTGCACAGTAACAGAAAGTGTTGTAAATAAAAATAAATACTGTAAATCCTTCTTAGGCTAGTCTCTGAACAGATTAAGTGAATAGTTTGTCCTGTTTGTCTTAATGCACATATTTTGTGTGAAACTGCTCGAATAGCAGAACTTTCTAGTATCTTACTCCCTATAAGAATGCTCTGCGTGTCTATTGCAAAGAAACTTTTCACCATACTCTCAAAGCTGCAAAATATATATGAAATCTTACTTGAGATTTAATTTACACCATTCTAGACCCTAACAGAAAACCCAAAGAAGTTAAAGACTGGTTTGTCAGTGTCCCTATTATTTCTAACACAACACTACTAGAAATTGTCGTGGCCATTCGTACAGTATGGGAAAGACACTGACTAAAATCTACCTTTATTTTTGCAGCAAGGTAAGCAGAATGTTTTAAAGCACCTAATTGCTCTTTGGAAATTTTTTGTTTTGTCATGAGGGAACTAGACAAATGACAGTAGACATCTCTGCCCTAAGCAATTAGCAAGCTACAGAAAATACATTTAATTAATTATTCAAGTACTGTGTTCAGTACTCCTAAGCATTCTTCCTGAACATAAACATGAATGTTTACATATTCACAACAATTAAACGTACCACAACCATTTTCGTATTTTCTCACATAAACTAAAAATACTTAACTATATGAACTGATAAAACTTCTGGCAGCTTCTGGAAACTACATTCATATCTGAAATTTATGCAGAATATTAACTTTATTTTTATTAAAACGTAAGTTGGGCATTAAAGGGATTCCTGAAGGGAAGGTAATTCTAACTGTAGATTTAGTGTTACTAGGAAAAAATTATATTGTATTTTTCCTACTCAGGAAGAGGTTACATTCAACATACACACAGTAGAAACTTAAGACAGTGTGTTCGTTATGATGTGTATGATAAACCAAAAAATATATTGATTACTATGCAAAATGAAAATGCCCATTATCCTTTTTTCATTTAATGCATCATTTCTAATTCCAACAGCAAGCTGCAAGAATAGCCTTTCAACACTGTACACCAGGAAGCCTGATGGTCATTTGGCTAGTTATAAAATTCAGCAATACTTTAAGCCACCTCATATATTTTTGTGGGTCCCTGTTTCACTGGAAATACAGAGTTTTTCTTGTGCCAGATCTGCTCAGGCTTTCCAGCAGAATTAAACTTTTCATACTGATCTTCCCCAGATGAAGAAAATGTATTTTCTGAAATGCAGCTTGGAGAAGCATCAGAAATATTATTGTATTCTGTTTACATGACAATCCCGAAGCAGTTAACGTTAAATCATGCAAACAGGCAAACATGATATTTAACTAAAAAGCTTACAAGGAAACATAACTATGAACTATCATAAACCTGTTAGTTGCCATGAAGATAAAAGCCTTCCAAATGATTTTTTTTTAATGGAGCAGGTTTTGGATGAAAAAGGCCTTCTTGATTACCTGGGTTATCCAAATACTATTGCTTGAAAATGATATAGTGAGGAATGATCCTGAACCAGGAACAGCACTTACCTGATGATAGCACAATTGAGTTACCTAAAAAAAAGGATTATAAATCTATACAATTTACATCATACAAATATCCTTTCTTTTAATATCAACATTATCGTTAATGCCATCTTGCTTTTATGAGTGATGGAAAACTGATATTCACAATGAAAATAGTATTATTACTTACTTTCATTCCCCAGAAATAAGTGTGCAAATACCTCTTCCAATCATGTACACAGTTCAGTGACAATAAATTACGGTACAAGCGGCTGTTTTTACATCCTTTATGGACATTAAGCTTAGGTAATGTTCTAAAAAATTGCTTTATTTTTTGCAACATGGTTTAATATATAAACTACCAGTCTGGAACTTGATCACTAAATTGAAACACCAACTAAACAACATCAAATATTTCTCTTCCTTTGTCTTATCAATAGCTTTTAAAGTTCTAAATGAGAAAAACACTGAGAAACATGGAGGCCTGCAGTAAAAGGAAAAAATTTTGTTAGATATATAGAAATATGTATCTTATGCACACATGCCAAGTATCTACTCCTGTATGCACTATTAAATCTGAGTTCATGTTTTGTTACTAATTTTAAAGTTGCTTCACCAATCAATTATTGATATAATTGATAATTAACCAATTATTGTATTTCTTACTTTCACTCTGATTTCCATTTCTTCAAGCTCTTGAAGTAACTCTTCATTTTCCAATAGAGATGAGCCTACATTTTGCTTATGAAAGTAATCTCCAATGTGTTTCTTGTACCAAGATGTTACCTAAAAAAAATTTTAAAAAAATTCAGTCAGTGAAAAATGAGAAGCAACTGAGAGTTTTTTAAAATATATAGGAGACAGCTTCATCAACAAACGAAGACCTAATTTTCATTCATTTTATTTTTTTATTCCTAGTGTTTATGCCTTTATTAAAACGTTATTAAAATGTTCATGCTTTTGCATTATTTAAATGTTAATAAATGCAGAAGGAAAGCATTGTGGTCAGAACAAAAATGTACTGGAGTACACTTAACAAAACAGACAAAAATGTGTTCACCAAGGATGACCAAATTATGAATCAACACAGTTAAAGAAAAATCAAGTTATAGTCACACATAGAATCCATGTTTTTTAACCACAAAGATATTGCACATTTTCCCTAGAGTAACGTTAACTTAAAACTATTCTTTTGCAAACAGTAGAAGACTATAAATCTAAGTACTTTTGCAAGGATACACACACACACAAAAATAAAATAAAATAAAAAAAAAATAGGCCTTAAGACCTAACAGAACATCTCTATCCCTGCCTTGAAAACTCAGTGAATCTATTAGCAGCTTAGAAAGATATTACATCTTATTAGACATACTTCAGCAACTATATGCAGCAAACATACACAGTATACAAGTATATCTTCTAAATCACACAGAATGACTTGCATTTATTTCCGCTTGATTCAAAGTAGGTACCTCCCACTTTCTTTGTGAACAAAACATGGCAAGAATTTCCAAGTGAACCTTTGCATTTTAAAATAACAGTCAGAATGAATTATTAGTATTAAGGAGATTTTCTCCAATCTTTTCAGTCTGGAACATCACCACTATGCTTAAATTATTTAAGGCATACTAGGAACTAATTCATAGTCTAGGTACTAAAAATCTCAACAGTACACCAGAGTTGTTTGTTGTTTTTTGTTTGTTAATCTGTTTTTTAAATATGTTCATTTGGAAGATATTTTTAGTACATTCAAACAATCATTAAAATGAAAGAACCTTTAAAATACTGGAAATATTTTCAGTTACAAATAAAAAGGCAAGCACATTATCTAAGGAAGTCAGTGGAGCCAGAAAAATAAACGGATGATTTACTACTGAATGTTCATCTCTTGAGTGCATTGAAACATTTTTCCTGGAAGTACATTTTCACAGAACATTGTCTAGGAGCCCAACAAAATATATATTAATAGAATGGACAATAAATCATGCAAAAAGAGAAAGAAAAATTTGTCTGCAAATTAGGACTATTCTCTGTATCGTGTATCTGCGGAGCAAAACAAACTAGTATTTCTGTTATGCTAGGCAGAGGAAAAAGTCATTCTTTAGCCCTGTTACAAGTAAAGTGTTCCCCCCTTTACCACTTGGAAATATTTCTTTCGATTACACTGTGTTTAATCAGTTGAGTTCAACTACAGCTACTACCACTGAATGATTTCAGCTGTGCCAGCTTAGCTCTTAAACAACAGCTGGGAATATTTAGCAGTTTTTTAAGAAAGAAACCCACAGATTTTCACTTCCTGTGATTCTGGTGGAGGGACTGAAAAGGAGAGAAGCTTAATATATCTATTTGAAAAAGACAGTGTTTTTTCTTGATTGGTTGAAATCTAAAAATCACTTCTGTTCTTCAAAATTTGAATTTTATCACTCATGTACAAAAATTATGTGCTCTGCTTGTAATGAATAATCAGTATCAGAAATCAAAGACTCTTCAAGATTTTTCTCAGATTGCTAAACTGCTCGTTTTGCACTGATTATGGTCCAGGTGATTTCAGTGCTTATATATAGTCTTCCATTGCCTTCCTGGCAGTTCAGAAGGAGAGGTACATGTTCCAACAGATAACTGGGGAGGAGGGGAGGTGGTGCAATCCAAACCAACAGTTTAGCTTATTCTGGCAGATTGGCCTTGGCCAGCAGCCAGACACCCACCTATCACACTCTCATTCCTCCTCCTTTACAGAATGCTGTGAGGGGGAGGGAGAAAAGGGGAGGGGAAAAACAAAATTAAAAGCCTGTAGGTTGAGATAGGCAGGGAGAACTTTTACTAATTACTACCACAGGTGAAACAAACTCAGCTTCGGGGAAAATTAAATGAACTTATTGCCAATTACAAGTTTGGTGAGAAACAAAGACAAAATCAAAAACACCTTCCTCCTACCCAGCTCTTATCTCCAGGCTCAGTCTAACTTCTCTGCATAGCTCCTCTAAGAGGCACAGGGAAATGGGGTCTACAGTCAGTACATAACAGTTTCTTCTCTGTCACCTCTTTCCCCTCATTTTTTCCTCCTCACACAGATCCTCTGAGGCTGCAGTTCCTACCAGGACACACTGCTCCATCATGTGCTCTGTGTGGTCACAGGCTCCTTCAGGGAATATTAAACTACTGCAGAGTAGATACCTGCTCTGATGCAGTCTTCTCCTGACTGCAGAAATATACCTGCTGTGATGTGGTGTGATGTCTTTTGAAACTTCCACCGGCTGCAAGGAAATACCTGTTCCAGCACCTGGACCACTCCTCTACCTCCTTCCTCACAGCCCTTGGTGTTCATAGTGTTTCTTGCTTTTTTTCCTTTTCCTGCACTCCTCACTATGTCTGTGCAGTGTTTTACCCTTTCTTAAGTATGTGTTAACAGAGGTGCCAAGAGTGTCACTGCAGGGCTCAGCTGTGCCCTGACATGGGTCAGCTGGAACCAGAGGTCTCTGGGTTGAGGCAGCCCTGGCCGCTCTGCAGGGGCCACCAGCCATTTAACTGGGGACTCTAATGGGAGACAGTCGTTAGGTTGGGGGATTCTGGGGGTTTTCTGGGCTTTTTTTTGTTGGGTTTTTTTGTTGGTTGGTTGGTTTTTATTACTGTGGCTTTCCCTAATATTAAGTGTCTTACCTCGTTCTCTTGTTGGTGCCACAAACAAATTTGCAGAACCTGCTCCAGTCCTTGACGCTGATGTTTAAGAAATTTGTCTAGTTGCCTTCTTCTGTCTTGTAGCATTTCAAGAAGACTGTCAATTTTCAAGCAGCTGCTGTGGGCTCCCTGAATCAGCTCTGGATTTGCATTTGGCCATGCACATTTGAATTCTTCTATGAATTCAGTTAGCTCTTGGCTTTTATTCAAAAGTGCAAGTGACTTTTCCAAAAGCTCTGCAAAAATAAAATTTCATAGGAAAAAACCCCAATATGATTTGTAATTTTAACAGTGTGTTTCAAATATTATTCAAGTATTTGCATACATGTTTGTAACATATTTGTATGTATTGCATGAATGAGTTAATTCCTCTAGAAGTCTGACTTGGTTTTGATGGTCAGTAGCCTGTGTAGTTTTCACTAGCTATGCAAGTGAAGTTTAGGTCTTTATGTTCCTTACAGAAGCTGAAAGAAGTTCTACTGTCTCTAGGTCCTGTGACAATCTTGTTAATAAGCCATGAATAACAAGAACTCTTATCTTCTTTCCATAACCCCTACCCGGCCACATTCAGGGTCAAAATTCAAGGGACTAATACACTTCAGGGACCATGCTTCTTTCCAGCTTCTTAAAAGCACATAGTACAAAATCTCTTGCACAGACAAAGGTGAGTATCTATAGGTCCTTGAAATGAAAAAGGAAAGTTTTTAGGTGCAGAATGAGAAAGAAGAGGAGCCAAGCCAGAATAAGAGGCAAAGCAGGCATGAAGAAAATTTTAGGAAAGGAATGTTGGCAAGGAGTTGCTAGTGAAGTAACCAATGACAGGCAGCAAACATCTGAAATCTTCTCAGCTTGTACTGGTAACTCAAGGCAAGGCACCCTAAATCTCCACCTTTCATACAAAGCAACTAGGGAAGATGCAGAAGTGTAATGCCTGCACTTCTGCAGCCACCAGAGGATAAAGAGAAAGCCTGGTTTCCATGAGCTCACAGCAACAAACCTGTCCATGTTATTTCTTGCCTTCCAGAAAAAGGATATTAATCAGAAATGTTCAATTTCAGAAAAATTTCTTCACTGGAAAGGTTATCAAGCATTGATAGGCTGCCCTAGGAACTGGTTGAATCACCATTCTTGGAGGTGTTTAAAAGACAGGTATTTAAAGGTGCTTAGGGACATGGTTTAGCAGTGGGGGACTTGGCAGTGTGCAAGGTTAGTGGTTGAACTTTATGAACTTAATGGTCTTTTCCAACAAAAATTATTCTATTATTCTATGAGTACAGACCATAAAAAATTGGGATACATATAAAAAAGGATAAATGAGGATAACTCATGTATTTTCACCCTTTTTGTTCCAATTTGAATTGCATTTGTTTAATTTTGGGGTTTTTTTGTTGTTGTTGGGGGGGGGTTTCTTTAAGAAATCAGTGCACAATCACACAACATCAGGAGTGAAATACTGCTTGTACCTTTTGTATGATGGTCTTGTTGCAAAAGGAGTTCTCTCAAAGAGTCAACATTGTCAAACTCTTGTGCATTTTTCAGGAAACCTTCAACTTCATCAATTTTAACAGCAAACTACATGAAGAAAACAAAGGGTGGGGAAAAGAGTGGTATAATTTTGTTTTGCAGAACTCCATCATAATCAGTGTTATAAGAATTCACAAACTCTTGGGAAAAGGCATATTTAGTGACTGCTCAGTACTGGTGCTTTGTGGCCTCTATACACCTTCTGGTTTTTTGAAGGTTCTCACTAATTGAGGGATCTCAAACTCCCATCAACATACTCTGAAATTACTTTTTCACTTTATGAATCATCTTTCCTACATAGCCTTCAGACTCACTGAAAATAAAATCTTATGGAAGAATCTGTTAATTTCAGTCTTCAGTAAAATTACTTAATATGAATGAATCCCTTGACTTGGGTTTCCTTCCTAGAATTTCTTTCTAATTCTAAAGTATTGAGAGAAAAAACATTTAATTGCAACATTTCAACAGAGGTACAACCTTTAAAACAACTTTTTGAAAGCAGAAATGAGCAGCATACTTAAACTAAAAATATTACAGTAAATATAATAATTAATTTTAGTGGGGAAACAGCATCTCTGTAATGAAGACTGAAGATAGCTTATTCCTTTACAGCTCATTTTGCATGGGTTCCATATTTTAATTACTGAAGCATGCTGTCTTTCAGGGAGACCTGGAATTTCATAATCTTCTATTGTTATAACCATGATTGGAATTCTTTATTTGGCTTCCACCTGTGCAGATGCAATTCCAAGAATGAATTGCACGAAGAGCTGACACATATTCTACATCTTAGGCAATCTTTACCAATTCTACTACTTCATTTCAAGAATGAAGAAACCAGTGGAGTTCAAACTCAGGTTTCAGTGTAAGCAAAGATGTTGCAACCTATTGTGAAATTAAGGAAAAGGAAAAGCAAGCACTCAGCTTTTTCTGTCTTTCCTATCTTTCCACATTTTTCTCCCTCTTGATCTGCACGATATAAAAGAAACCCATATGGTATTAAGATTTGAGATTTGAGTTCTGATTTTCTCTAAAGACTGATCTTGACATGTTTTGTGCTTTATCACAATAAAACAAAGATTTCCATAGTCACAGGCTTTTACTTAAAGAAAAACTTTTCTATAAGAAGTTTCTGCAATTTCTATTAAAACTGATATTGTATTTCTTCCACCTTTCATAAATAATGTGCTGAACCCCAGCTGCTGCATTTTGTTTTAATGATATAAGCCTGTGGCTGGGGCAATTAAGGTAGCTCCTGAAGGATTTAGTCTGCACTAGATCAATCTTTGGTGGTGCAGGATTTACCATAGTGATACTTATGCCAAAGCTGCACTAATGTCTTTGTATAATATTTATCACCAGGATAATTAGTAGATTGTAGATCTTGGAGTTGTTAGGGCTAGGGCTGGGGTAGAATAGTTGCTTCTGTAATTTGTAGGTGGCATTGGGCTCTTGTAGGAACAAAATTATCAGGATGAATTATTAAGCTCTTCAAAGCTCCAGAGATGTAAGGAAAACTGAATGTGAGGCTGCTGAGCTTTAGCTCCCTCTCTATCCATGGATTAGGAGAAGTAAAGAGAAATGGGTAAACAGGGAAAGACAACTCTGAAATCCCAGGGCTCACACAATCATCCTTTTGTACACATCTGCACATGGAAGAAGCATGTAAAGGACTGGCAGTTTAGATTAATGTTTAGTTTGCTAACATAACTCCAGTAGCTGTATGGGTATTTCAGAGTAGAAACTTCTATGTCCAGTCTTCAGTAATCATTAGTCAAAGCATCAAAGAATTTAGTTCTTTCAATGTCAAATAATTTAAAGGAATAGTGAGAAATCAAATATATTCTGCAGAATTTCCACAGTCACCTAATTACATATTCTAGGTTTTGGTCCAGTTCCCACTATCATGGTTATTTTTCTGTTGATTTTAAATTTAGGAGACTAAGATATTTCTTCAAGTCTACATGTTCCATCCTGAACTATTCAGAAGAAAAGGAAGGCTGCATCTAGAGATTTTTATTTTCTTAATTGCTTCAACCTTTAGGAATGCTATGAACATATATAACAGAGTAAAATTACAGTGGACAGGGCACCTGTAACATACAGGAGGTGTCAAATAAGGAGTTCAAATTAGGTTTGAAATTGATTTCAATACTAACCTCCAGAGCACTTTTGAAGAACACTGAAGTAAGTTCCAGAAGTGCCTGTCTCTTCTGTAACATAATGATGAGGGCATCCCATGCATCCCCAAGTGTCTCTGCCATGGCATCATAAACTTGTCTCTTTTCTTTGTTTTCCTCTGCAGCCTTGTCTGCTTCATGAAGCAGGTCCCATACTTGCTCTTCCAAAGCCTGAAAAGAATGGGAGGGGGAAAAAAAAGAAAGAAAAAAAGAAAAAACAAAGAAGAAACCCATAAACAGATTCCAAAACACTGTGCTGATACTGTCAGGATACTTTTTCAGTGTATCTGATAACTTCCCTACACAAGTCTCCTACACATTCATTTAAATTATTTCCAGTAGCATGTTTCATAGAGAGCTTCTGAATTTCATTTGTTCTTAATAGGCAATAGTTTCATAAAATTTCATTTAAAAACAAGTGTTAAGAGAATTTATCATCCTATCTCCAGTGTTTAGATTCAAATCTGTTTACATCTCCTTAAATGCAAGTCTTTCTGGAAGGGGCAGTAAGGCAGGTATTCTGGATCTTCTTTCATAGGTTATCATATCACGTTACCTGACATTACAAGACGTTAGAGTTTGTACAGTAACCTACTCATAAGTCTCTGGTGACTTAAACAAAATCCAGACAAGGGTAGCTTGAACATATCACAGAATCATCTTGGTTGGAAAGGACCACTGAGATCACCAAGTCCAACCCTTAATCTACTACCACTGTGGTTACCAGATCATGGCACTGAGTGCCCCATCCAGTCTCTTTTTAAAAACCTCCAGGGTCAGAGAAACCACCACCTCCCTGGGCAGCCTATTCCAATGCCTGATCACCCTCTCTGTAAAGAGTTTCTTCCTAATATCTAACCTAAACATCCCCTGACAGACCTTAAGTCCATGCCCTCTTGTCTTACTGGTAGCTACTTGGCAGAAGAGACTGACACCAGCCCCGGCTACACCCTCCTTTCAGGGAGTTGTAGAGAGTGATGAGGTCCTCATAGGACTTGTGCTGGAGTCCCTTCACAGCCTCCTTGCTCTTCGCTGGACCTGCTCCAGCACCTCAATATCCTTCCTGAACTGAGGGGCCCAGAACTGGACACAATATTCCAGATGTGGCCTCACTAGGGTAGAGTAGGGGGGGAGGAGAACCTCTCTCAACCTACAAGCCACCCCCTTTCTAATGCACCCCAGGATGCCATTGGCCTTCTTGGCCACAAGGACACATTGTTGGCTCATGGTCATCCTTCCATCCACCAGCACACCTAGGTCCCTTTCACCTGTGCTGCTCTCCAACAGCTCAGTCCCCAGCCTATAGTGGTACCTGGGGTTGGTCTTTCCCAGATGTGAGACTTTACCCTTGGGCTTGTTTTGATACATTAAAACTTCTCCCTGTCCAACTCTGCAGTCTGTCTGGGTCCCTCTTAATGGCAGCACAGCCTTCTGGTGTCAGCCACTCCTCCCAGTTTTGTGTCATCAGCAAACTTGCTGATAGTGCACTCTATTCCCTCATCCAGGTCATCAATAAATATATTGAATAGTACTGGTCCCAGTACTGACCCTTGTGGTACTCCACTAGAAACGGACTTCCAGCCAGACTACCTCCCATTGACTACAACTCTCTGGCTTCCATCCTTCAACCAGCTCCTGATCCACCTCATTACCCCGTCAGCCAGGCCACATTTCTTCAGTTTAGCTCCAAGGATGGAGCTGGTGTCAAATGCCTTCCTGAAATCAAGATAAACTGTGTCTACTGCTATGACATGTTTACAAACCTTTAATGCCAAACCTCTGCCAACTTATGTTGAAAATCTTTAGTGTGTCAGAAAAATCGATTAGCATTTGTTCTATATTCTTTTAATTCCCCCCATCTCAGGTTTTATTATGAGCATGAATTAATAAAGTGACAATTTCTGCTATTGTCACAGGTACAATCACATGAATGTATAATGAAAAAGAAATGTGTTAGGCAAGCTAAAATGTATGAAAACTCATTCTCATGATAGACTAATAAAGGCTAAATAATCTGAAAACTTAAAATTCTCCTGACAGATCCAATTGAGAAGAGGAAACTGGAGAAAACTTTATTGTTCTAAATACAGACCCAAAACTTCCAATTCTCCCTAGACCTTGTAGACACAAAGAAATTAGCTTCAACTGGAAAGGTTGATCAGTTCTCTCTAAAAGTAGTACTGTGAGAACAGTATAATGAGCTACAGAATTTTTTTCTTTCTTTAAAAAAAAAACAAAACAAAACAAAAAACCACAAAAAAACCCAGAATGAAATTATTTTAACTTAACTTTACAAACTATGAAACTAGGAAAATGAACAGTGGTAAAATTAACAGGCATAAGAGCGGCTCCAATATGAATGCATGCTTATTATTTGGTGACAAGACAATCAAAAAAAGCATCTGATCAAAAGCCATTGTTCTAGAAAACAATATACTGTCTATTTAATATGATAGTAGTCACTGTTTTCAGTTAAAAAGGAAAAAAAAAAAATCAAAATTTCCCTGATACTTGTCAAGGAACAGGGAAAAGAGCAAAAGGGTAGGTGTTGCAGTTAACACAGTAAGGAAGAAGGAAGAAAGGAGATCCTTTGCAGTTAAAATGAAAACTGATATAATAATAATAATAATAATAATAATAATAATAATAATAATAATAATAATAATAATAATAATAATAATAATAATAAAACATTAACTCCAATGCTAATATATGACTCACTTCAGAGAGCAGGTGTGAGCTGTGCATTTCCAGCAGCAGAAGCTGAATGCCCAGCACTGAGAGTGCAGCAGCTTCAGTGAGAAATTGCTGGTCATGGCAAGCAGAAGAGGAGACTTTGGGCACAGGATGAAGACAAAACAGATGGCACCTTCTCAGGAAGGCAGCCATGGTAGAAGGAAAAAAAACCTATCCCCCCAAATTTCCTGATACATAGGGAGGGTGACATTTGTGGTTGCCCAGCCTGGGTCAGCTGCCCTGGGCTTTGCTCCTTCCAGCCCATCAAAAGCACCCTCAAGCTTGATCACTATAGAAACCTGCATACCAGAGCTGGGTATAAATGAAAACTATACATCTTATCTCGTTTGTTTTCACTGAATTGGATTCTGCAGCCTCTCAAAAATACAGTTTCTGTAGTAGTCTGTCCCAGAAAAATCAGAACAGTAGTATATAGTATTTCAGCTTCTCTTAAGAAACAAATCAGAGTTTACCAAATTTAGGTTTGGTTTTGTTTTTTTCCACTGAGTATTACATTCAGAAGTAAACTACAGACATGCTGGATGCACAGTTAGGCACGTTTTTGTCTACATTGTTCACTTGTTTGACAACATTGCATTTTAGGTAAGGTCTGAAATTTCCAATTGGCCAATACAACACTAATGGGAAGAAGGAATGTACTTCATCTGGAAGGCTACTTTACCCATCTTTTCAGGCCTCATCCTTTATTCTTCAGATTTCCTGTGTTTGTTAACTTCAAACACATGGGATTCCCACAATAAAAACAGATCATTCATTACATTTCACAGACAACAAAGGCAAGACATGACATTTACATTCCTTCAAAACTGACCTAGGTACCGATTCTCAAAATTTCTGATTTCTCAGAAAACAGAGCCAGACTGCTTGCAAGATGATTTTGAAAGGTTACCCCCAAAAAAGCACAGGATAAAACAATGTTTTTGTTACCATAAAGACACAGTCAAGAAAAATTTGACTAGCTTTTCAAACATGTGAGAGGCATTTATTACAAATTTTCTGTGTCACACTGCTCAACTCTCTGTGCAATTTCATCAAAATAATCAGTATTTTCTAACTACATATGAAATGCCTAGAGCTCTGCTTGTTTACAGGACACAGAAAAATGTTTCACTCTTTCCTAAGAGCTCAGCTTCAAAGCTATCAAAGTGATAACATGCAAGATCCATTTCACATTTAGAAAACATTATAGAAGAATCATGAATCAGAAATAAGGTATGAATTTTTTCATACTAAAAATGGAAAATAAATAAGATTTGTGGATTTAATATTTTTCAGTTGCTTAACTGCTGATAAGTGAAAGAATGTGAAGAAACATGGAACAAAACCAAAAACAAAACAAAAAGAGAAACAAACGTTTCATGTGTAGACCAGGCCATTCTCCATTCTTGTCATTTATCACCCAACACTTGCAAATACCTGTTATGTATAAGTTAGTTTTGAAATATACATACATTGTAGGACTATATCCTTCAACCAATTACCTCAATGTGTCTTTCTGATTTTGGTTCACTTGTATGATCTTTTAGTAAGAAGTGAAAGTTCATCTCAAATTCAAATACAAAATATCAATTTGACTTTATGCCCTACTAAAATCACTTGGATTATTCTAAAATTTTGTGAGAACACTGGAAACTGCTGAGAGTACCTGCTTCTCTGGGCAGCTAACTATCCTCAAGAGACAATGGATAAACAAAACCCAGAGTTTTCACAATTTTCACAATTGGTACCATTGATAAGATTCTTATCCCTTCACTTTCAAGCCACTTTAAGAGGCTTGGCAACAGCTTGAGTCCCTGAAAACCCTCAGTTTATTTCCAGTCTGCAAAGTGTGTTTCAATTGTCAACCAGTACCGATTAGAGGGTAGGCATATGTTTATCCAATACTGGTATCTGTCAGGAAATATGCCTTTTTTTTTTCTTTAATATAACAATAGAAGAGAAATAGAAAAACAATTCCAAGTGGCCTCACTGTTGTTGTTTAAATTCAGGTGCCTGAAAACTTCACAAGATAAAAAGATTGTGTCTATTTCCTGGGGATTTAAGTGAAAGAATTCTTAATTACAAGTTTGACTGCAATTTTTAATTACAAGTTTTCTACTTGTAAAGCATTTATAGTTCAAAAATTAAAACCCAGAAGTATTCCATCCTCCCTTCTTTCTGAATCACAATAAAAAATAATTACCTTTTTTTCCCCTTGGTATAGTGTAATTTTCTAATCTTCTTTTTAAAAGTTATGGGCTGATTTTAAAAAAATGAAGTTAATACGGCATTTAGCAACTTTTGAAATTCATATAATTTTATCATTGAAGCAATTCAGTTCTTCATCAATATAAATATTAACTGTAATAAATATGAAACTTTAAATCAAAATGTCCTTTTTTTAATGGTTATTCATAATTTAACAGAAGCCTTAATTTTCATAAATGCTTTATATGCCCTATTAGCATTACTCAGTTGCATAGAAGTGTTTTAAAAAGATAGGAAAACCTGAGATAAAATATCACAAAGTTGCCATAGAATTGAAGCAAGTTTTACCTGAGCACAAGACCTTAAATTCATCTTTACCTTTTTAAAAACTACTGATAAAGCATTCCATAAGCCAAAATCTAATGAAGAGCAAAAATAAACATGTGAAGAGCTGCTAGAGTCTATAATTGATGGACTTAATTGGTACAAGGTCGTCAGTGAAAATAATAATGAAGAATAAAAAATTGCACTAAGACTGCAGCTGGGACAACAATCAATTTGTGTCTTTGGTATTGTTAAAATTCACAAAATTATGTTGCTCACTAAGGGTAAAAGATGAAATAGTATTATGCATACTGGACACCATCAAAAAAAAAAACTACCTAACAACTGTGTTGGCATTTCAACCTCTCCCCATTCTGCATTTTTAAATTCTTTTTTATCCTCTCATAAGTAACTAAAGTTTTATGCCGATAAACATTGCAGCCTGAAAGGATACTACCTTGTTAGGCATCTTCACATAACTAATACATAACTCATCTACAAATGCTAAGTGGAAAAAAATACTATAATCAGTACTTCAAAGACTGAGCATCACTCTTGTAAAAACCTTTTACAAGTTGATTTAGTAATTTAGACTGAATAATTACTGGCAAATGTTAACAGCTTACTGTAAGACAAAAAAACATCATGTCTGCAAAATGCACAGTAAGTACAAATTATAATGATAATGCAGTCCTGTATTGTTGCAGCTCAAATACTGAGGAAAAAGCACTAATTTTTGAACTTATTAATTTTATAGAATGTTCATTAATCAATGCTAAATATTGCGATTTCAAGTATAAAACATGAAAAAAATAGTATTTATTCCTGATAGTATATCTATATTTATACACATATATATATATTTATGCACATATATATATATATATATATATACATACTTCAAGGTTTGATTTAATAGTAAAATGTTATTTGGACATCTATTTTAAAGATCATGACTATTTTATCTTTTATTTTCACCCTTAAATTTTTTTTTTTTTTACAATTAGAAGACAAAAGTCAACTTCTTCCTGTTATCAGTGTGTAAGAACTCAGTTAACTAATTCTGAATTGTTCAAAGAGGATAGAACAGCTTGTTCCAAGAATTCCTGAGTGCAGCCCTGACTGCAATAAGGATGAGGCTCTTGCATAAGTAAAGGTAGCAGAAATACCCTCTCTGGTTTTTGGGGGTTTTTTTTGTTTGTTTGTTTGTTTTGGTGATTTTTGGTAATGCTATGCTTCATACTACTCAAAATCCACACTATGCATCATATTCTATTACACTCTTTATATACTGTATTAAATTAACATTTGAGATTCATAATGACTGAGGAAACACAGTCACTAGTGCACTTGATTCTATCCAGATTCTCTTTGCTTTTTTGAATCTGACTTTTACATAATCTCAAATAAATAAAATAGGAGGAATATATTAAGATAAGTCACAGATTTCAGAGGAAGATTTCAGAGGAACTTAATTGTCTACAGATAAAAGTTCATCTGCCGCATCAAAATGAGAAAACAAGTTTTCTCCTTAGGCATCTTAACACTCTTTGTAGCATCAAACATCTGTGTTTAAAATAGTTGGGCTTTTTTATGCACATTTTTTTTCCATGTAGAATTAAACCAACAACCACATGGCATCAAGAGGCCCAGACAACTATGTCAACTGTTGTACCTGAACTATAGCAACTACCTGTGTTTGTGTGTGGTGTTATTACATCTTACCTTAAGTTTAGCTAGGAGGAATTCATGATCTTGCAGTAGTTTTTTAGTCTCATCTTGATTGCTTCCAATTTCTAATAAATTTGGTGTTGATTCAGCCAGCTGAAGTTTCACCCACTTTCCACACTGTGATAAGTAAACAGTTACAATTCTGAGCTTTCAGTAAGCACGAACTTTCCTTCCTTTACTTACTCCTACAGGTCACATATGCTTTCTACAGTCATAGGAGCAGAGGGAGCCATAAAAATGTATTAATTTGCAGAAAGTACACACAGAAGATAAAATATAAGCTTCATTCATTTGAAAAAAGAAAATCCCAGACTCGAGCCTTATCCAATAGGTACTGAGATTTTGGTTTTGCCTGTGGAGAGTAAGATCATCACAATGAGCCAAAAAACTCATCTCCCCTTTCCACTGAAGATTGCATAGATAGCTAAAGGAAACTTTGGGGGTGAGGGAGTGGGCAGAAGGTACAAATATATTACAGCAGATGCAAAAACCATAAGCCTAAATCTTATTCCTACCACAGAGATCCAACATACCCATATACTGAATATAAATAGAGATGGCACAAGTATCAGCAGGGACACTTAATAGCCTTTGGAATAGGCTATTATATGTCCCATTGTGTTCTGGAGAATATGGAAAGAAAGGAAGCTTGACAGTAACCCAAAGCATAGCTAATTCTCTCCTTACTGTTGCAGAACTGCCACAGTCTGGGAAGCATAACTCTTAAGGATGGTGGTAAGGAATTAAGCAGTGATGTCACCAGAGGTGACATGGACTGATTCTCACAGCACACGGGGGTAAAAAAAAAAAGTCTTCACCCTAAACTTAAGTCTCCTTACCACAAATTTACTCCCCTGCTGCAGTAGACAGCCTCCTAGGAAGGGTGAGGACATAAGAGAGAACCTTCCCATCATCACAACCAAGGAAACCCCATCGTGAAAAATCACCCTAATTTGGTGACAGCCCAGCTCATTATCACTTTATTCTGCATTGCAAACTCTAGTGGCTGAAGCTAGTGTTTTTTTGGAGAATGGCAAATCAAACTGCCCATAAATTCCATCTGGGACTCAGTACCTATGCCTCCAGTTCTACCTCCCATTTCAAATTTTGCAGAAGCGTTGGGTGAGGATTTAAGCTCACAGAATGGGCCTTTAGGTGCTTATAATAAACAGAACTATATACATACAAGGACTACTAAAACACACAAGAATATGAATCCATAGCTTTCAAAAATAACCTCTCATTATCTGCTTCAGGCTTTTTTCCCCCCTAGCAAATAAAAAAAACAACCAAACAAAAAGACTACAACAATCTGCATTTATGGATTTTGTAGGCTACTTATTAAGAAAAATTATTGCTGAGTGTAGCAAAAAAACCCCAAATAACAAAAAAACACCTCATACTCCAAAAGGAAAACATGAACAGAAAAAAATAACTAGCTTCCAAGGAAGCTATACTACATATTAACTGATTAAGTGGCCTTGCCTTATCACTTTGTGCTAACTATTCATTTGCACAGAACTTTTTTTAGAAGAAATATCACTGAGCAGCAGCAAAGTCAACAACAGACATGCTAGCAGTTTCTGCCTTACCTTAAGTACAGCTATAACAATACTGGCATCGCCGGCCTGAACAGTGACTGAGCTGACTGTTGTTGTAGAAAGCTTCTGCTCTGAAATGGCTTCATTTGACATTGTGTTTCAAACTGGGACTTCATGCATTAAAGCAGATTTCAATCACTTGCAAGGTCCACCGCTCATTTCAGTAAGCAACAGAGTTGCTTGGATTCATTCAGTGAAACAGCTCAGCTAACACTGATTAGTCTGCCAAAAGGAAAGAACAGGAGGTTAAAAATAGACAGCTCCATTGACTTTATCATTCTTGAGAGAGATTTGACACACCCCTGGATTGGTAGCATTAAACTGCTGTTCTTTTTTGTCACCATCTGAAGTGTCAAGGGCTTCTTCCATGGACATCACCTGACACTGGCTAACCAAAGGAAAAGAGATTCTCAAATTAGAACAGCTAGAAAAAAAAAATTGTTGTGGAATCTGTACAGTCAAACCAAGTGTTTTGAGGTTTCAAAGCATATAACTATATAATCTCCATTTTCACATTCTACCAGTAATTTATTTTCTCATTTATAATGACTGAATATATTTGATTTACATAATTCTTCTACTAAGTCGAAGTATTTAAACGGGATGAACATGTATATAAGTGAGTTGCTGAATCAAAACAGACTGGGGATTTTTAATCCAAAAATATTTAAGACCGTAACAACCAGAGAAGGAATCCAAGTACTCTGTGTGAATTCTGAATGAGTGTTTTATTCCTGCCCAAGGTTAATAATTTATCTGCTTTTAAATTTAACCAGAAGTTATTTCTGCAGTCTTCATTTTGTTCCAAAGGAAAATAAGGAAGACCTTGTTAAATAATTTATACTTCACTTATGTTTTTATTCAATGCAGGACAATTGACACATTTATATCACAGTATTAGTTTGGCATATTAATTCTACGACCAGAAGACAGAGCATACCACAAGTAGCCTACTGTACAAGACAACAGCTGCTAGGTTTTCTTCCACAGAACAGCTGAGAAAGTGACACTGGTGTTCAGGTTTCCAGGTCACTCTGGAAACACAGTTCCATGCAAGAAACTAAAATCATATATTTCCTCTAAGCAATTGTAGCTTGATATGTTTAAAACATTTAACATTTAGATACATTTTTTATATAAACCAGATTTGCTAAGTGCAAACTAGAACAGACACATCTGCAATGAAACCAAGATCTGGAAGCAAATTCTAAAATATTTTGGACTAGAAGAAACCTAAGGTAGTTACAGGGAAATTGAATGGATTATGTCAAAATCTGGGGTTTTTTTGTTTGCTTATTGATTCTCACACAACCCCAGCTCCTCCAGGTGTGGTCAGATTATAATCTTAATCTGATCACCATCTTCGAACCATGATTTTTGAACAGAGTATCAAGAAATCCTTTGTATGGTTTGTGCTAAACTAAATGTGCTTGGCAAATCAAAACAACATTTTTCCCATCCCTTGTGCCAGAAGAGAACTATCAACCCTCAACCTGCCAACAAGGGAATACGTATCAAATGATTTTCCAAAACATCTTGGTCATACCTGTGAGAGGCCCACAGACCCCTGGTCACTGGAACATTATACACATTTTAATGTGACTCGTGGGTATTTGTGTAATAGGCATGGCTGAACAAAATGTTTGAAGTTTAATGGCCACACAGAATGTGGAGGGTGGAAGTCCTGAAGAAAACCTCAAAACTGAAACAGTAGGAACTGCTCTATTTTAGTTTGAAGAGAAGATAGAACTGTTGTACAAAGCTTTCCAGGTACTCAAGATTTAAAAAAAGAACACTCCAAAAGAAAAGCAACTTCAGATGTTTCACCCTTCAGGTAAGACTAAAAACAAACAGCACTTGACTGCTGGAGAAACTGATTGGAAAAAAACCAACCAGCACTCTCAGAAGTGCACTTTTTCATGACACAAGTTGGGCCAATCCATCATCTCACTAGGGCAGCCAGATACAGGAGCCTTTTTTCACTCAGTTTAAATGGTGAATCATTTTTCATACTGCTGACAGCTGAAAATGGTGGAAAACCACCACTCAAGAAGTTGACCATGAACAAGTTTGGCAGCAGCTGAGTGAAATCATTCAAAATGCCATATAACAAATGCAGGGATACTGTATTTATTTGCTAAGCATACAAGATAGAGGCAGGGAAACATCACATTAGCAAGCAGAGAAAAGGTATCAAGGAGTCAGAAAAGACCTTATAGCACAGCCCTGGGTGCAAAAACTGAAGATTTTGGCCTTGCATGATGATCCATTTTAGCCAAGTTCAGGAAATCAAAATTTAACAAAAATGCCTTTCTCAATCTTGTTCACTTACCTAATTGTCATCAGTTCCTCTGAAATGGATAAAATTACTGCTAGAAGGCAGTCAAGAGAAGCAAGCAGACTGCCAGTAAAGGGAAATACTTTCTCTTTGCTACTGCTGTGTGAAAGAGGAGAGTAAGAATGACAAGGAGAAACTTGCATTCAGCAGCTGTCCATAAGAAACAATGACACTGAACATGTGGAAAACAAAATAAAAGCTCAAGTCTCTTTAGTGTAAATAATGTCAGTATTATCTATAACAACTGTATGTAAAAAAGATTTGAGAAGGCAAATGTGACAAAATTAATTTCATTTTCAACATGAAGTGTGTCATAGCAGCAGCTTTTTCTCATGTGTGGCAAAGGAGATGTGCTAATCTCAGTTTTGACAGTTATGCATAAGAAAAGGGCCTATCTTTATTTGAGATAAGTTCCTTTTTTTTCAGAGCTGTGGAGCTGCCGGTCCACTATCATAATGCCTCTAGGAGAGACAAAGTTAACGCCTGGCAGCCTCAAAGACATGAGGCTTTGACTGGTTTGTAAATGTAACAAGTCTTAATTTCTTTCCTGGTGCCACTCCTGGGAGAACAGGCATACACAGCAAGGGAGAAAAGGAGAACAATGGAAGGAATCAAACTGGTGACTTTCATATGACCTGAAAAAAGGTACAAACAGCTGTGACTGTGCAGCCACGGAAGTCATGTACAAGGGTGAGGATTTCTCTGGGAAAAGGCTCCTCTTTACCTTACACTGGTTGAGCAACTTCCTAGGATGACAAACCGGTTGGAATCCTAACCAAGTTTTGTCATTGCTGAAATCCAAAACTGAGTATAAAACCCATCCCAGCAGCACTAGCAGCCGGGGGAGGAAGGCAGAAAACAGATGCCTCCTCCCAGAGGTCACAAAGTACATGAGCAGCATCAGGGGACAGTAACTTTTAATACCATCTCTTCCTTTAACACTTAATTAGAAAGAAGTGTTTCTTCCAGAGAACCCATTATGAAGGCTGACAGAAAACCCTTTTACTCAGGGTCAGAGGAGGAGGACAAGTGGGGACCAGGCTCAAACTGGCTTCCCAGCACCTGAAGGCAGAGCAAAGAACCCTTTGTCCCTACCCCAGTGGGGCAATGGGATCTGGACAGAGGCCACAGCCAAGGAGGGTCCGGCCTCCCACTGCCCCCCAGCCACCCAGGGGTGTGGGGTGGCCCAGCGAGGCCTCGCTCCCCTCACCGTGGCAAAAAGGTTCTGCTACTGCAGGTACTGAGGCAGGGCAGGGGTACCCAGAGGGGAGGAAATCCTCCCTGCTCCCAAAAGCAAGGTTATTGTTATCTGCAAGAGAGAGGGAAAGAGGCAGCCAAGATAAATGAGATGAACCTCACGTAAGTAATGGCTGAGGCACAGGTAGAAGCCATTTCCCTGTCAGTTTAGAGTCCACGAGCTTAAGAAAAGACAGCCTTAAAACAGACCAAGGCCCTGGTGTCCCTGAAAAGTGGGTTGTTGCCACCTTTGCCACTATGGAAACAGAAGTTTCAGTAGTCCCAGGAAATTGGAAGGAAACAGCTGTGAAAGAGTGGCCAGCTCCAGTGGTGAGGGCCAAGGGGGTGAAGAAGTGCTTCTTCCTCACCAGTTCTGAAGACACTCTATACAGTCCTAAGAAAACAGCACAAGGAGAAAAAGCTATTCAAAAAGTATTGTCACATGAAACAGAGAAAATAACAAGGGCAGAAGTTCTTTGGTTCATCCTTTTCTTACTTATTATGTCCCCATCAAAGAAAAAAACCGATGCTACATGTAAAACCAACAGTGTATTGGAGATCAAGTAACCAGAAGTTTAACATTCCTAATTCAGTGCAATGATAAGAGAGAAATGACTGTTTGGCTCCAAGAACAACAAAGTTAAAAAAAAAGCCAACATACAGTAAACAGGAAGAGATGACAGCATTTTAGTTTGCTGGTCATTAATTTTTTTATGTCCTACTTTTTCGTCCCAAAGCACTTTCTTCCCTATATCCCTCTTTTTGCATCCTAGATTTCCACAAAATATATATTGTACCTAGCACTTGTTAAAATAGTAATTTGATAGCTACTATTTACTAAATAGAGATCAACCAGATTTAACTTGCACTTACCACCACGTTAAACCACTTCAGACTCCACCCTTATTTTAAGACTGTTCATATAGCCTTTAAATTTAGAACTCCAGCTTCTAAATTTTATATAAATGTTACCTAAACAAAGACTATTCTTTCTACCATCTCTTATTTTAAAAATTGTCTTCTTGTTCTTTACCTGACATACATACAGAGTAAAGAGGAACGCTTATATATAGGAACTGCTTAAATTTTTATACACGAGGCATCATAATCATAACACTTGAATTCATGAAGAATGTAAATTTGCCACTATTGTTTTCAAATACACAGAAATAAGAAACCAAGCTTGGTGGTAACTTGCTCATCTGATCTACTTTCTTCTTATGTTAGCTCATGACTCGAGATGGACAGCATAGAAAAATGCAGTATTGGGATCTCCACACAAGAACCCCTAGAGCAAAACATTTTGTCCTGAGAATGCACTAAACATTAGTATTTTCAGAAATAGCCTTCTTTCCTTTTAAAACATAACACTGCAGGGAAAAAAAGAAAACTAAGAAAAAATATTTAAGTTCTTTATGTGCAGGTAATCTTGAGGAGGTTTCATACAAAAATAGACTGGGGAAAGATGAGAGAAAAGATGTTAGGGAAAGAATAGAAAGAGAGGGAGAGGAGCACAGATACTCACAATTATTCTGAAGCCCTTAGCAGCTCTGACTGATTAACAGATGTACCTCTATAACAACTCATCTGAAAAGATGTCTCCGAATCAAAACACATATATAATGGTATATGTGGTAAAATCTTTCTTTGCGAGTTTATTCTGCTGTCACAGCCAACAAAAAATACAAGCTGGATTCATACCTTTCCTTAAAGTGTCAGTATAAATATGACTGGAAAAGGTGACTTGATCACTATTCAAGTGTAAATATGGCAAAACAGAAACAATGAAACAACACACAAGTGTGAAGCACAAAGTGATCCCGTCTCTCTCACATCCTAGGTGAAGAGACCAGCATATACTATTAAGTTTACTGAAGAAATGGCAGAGAGGTTATCTCCACTTCAGTTTCCTCAGAAACAGCAGGAGAGTGGACTTACCCCATCAGCACCCCCAGGGCAGCTCAACATTTCTGTCTCACTGGGTGTTGTTCAAAACAAATCCTGCACAAGCCTATTGAGCTGTGTGGTCTGATGAAGAGAAACTGAAGCAGTTTTAACAGCTCCTAGGTGGTATGTCCACACTAGTCAGCCCATTTGCAAGCTTGTCAATGGAGAAAACAGTCGCCCAGCATTTTCAATGGAGAGACATTATGGAGTTCATTAGTCCATTGTTCAGGGTCCATCAGCAGCAAGAGAAAGAGAACTGTTTTGGGTGGGGGTTTTTTGGGTTTTTTTGTTTGTTTTTTTTCTTAACGAAGACTACAGTGTTCCCTTGCCCATACACATAAGGAAAGCCAGCAGGACTCCTGTTACTAAATTCCTTAGGCATATTTGAAATTCCTTCCTGATGCGGTGAGCTAGCAGAACTGAGTATGTGCTCTGCACCAAATATAGATGTGAGACAGGCTCCCCTTTCTCCCTGTAAAGAAGGAGGACTTAGAGCAGACTGTAACCTACATCTTAGTTTCAAGGAAGCTGCAAACTGTACTTCCTACTAATAAGGTAACTACAATGACAGTTTTGCTACATGTCACAAATATCTGTGATAAACTTACATTTATTTTATCTGTTTTTCTTTAATTATTTTTCAATGTTTCCACATACAAATGTCTATTAAGCCAATAAAAAACATGTATTAAAAATCACACAGACTACTAACAAGGACAGTTACATCAATGTAACTAGGTTCTTAGGACTATCTTTTAAGAGTGAAAGACCCCTGTTCTATCATGTCAAAAGTAATCAGCCAGCAATCATGCAAAAAGATCAGTACAGGTCATTTGTTTAACAGGAGACAAATTAAATAGATATAATAATAATAACCACACCAAAACATTAAAGCCACATTGTTGCTATTGTTTGTAAGAGTTGGTTTAAATGGCTGTAAGTTTCACAGAAAGCTAAATTTAGAACAAGTATAGAAGTATGTTACACACTTCTAACAGCACATTACTTTAAACATCGGATATTTGGGAAAGTTTACCCAGAAATGAAAAATTAAGCAGGGGGGAGTTGAATGTTAAGTGTTAAAAAACAAGGCTCTAGAACTGTATTTTTTAAAAGTAATTTATCAGTGGAATTATAAATAGCAGTGCTTTGTCTTGTTAAAAAAGATAATGCCATCTTGTGTAACTCTGATACTCAAAGGTTCACACCACTGAGCATTCCTCTGTACAATCTACTGACACATTTCCCTCTTTCAGATCATGGCACCTCAAAGACCAAGCACGTTTCAGATCCTGTCTGTCCCTTTCATCTCAGTGCAGGACTGTGTGAGATACTTTGAAGAGGTTAAAAAGAAGTATTGAAATTTTTTTCCCCTCCCTCTGCTTGTCTGGAACCAGGCTGTTAACAGATTTGTGCTCACGACTGAGGCTGTGAGGACAGGATACAAGGGTACTAAGGTACTGAAAGACTGGGTTGCATGTAATAAAACAGTGCTCTGAAAGCTTAACTAATATGCAGGTAATGAGCAGTCAGGAGTGCCCTTTAAAACTGCAATATTGCTGCAGAACAAATCACTAAGTTCACTGTGACCTTCCCATCATTTTTAGGCTTGCAAGCAATCTTTTATGACCCTTTTACAGATACATATTTTACCATAGGCCTTCAGCATCAGTATTAATCATTCAAAAAAAAGTCCATTTCTCAAATGTATCTTTTCCAAGAGCTTTATCAGTCACAGAGGGCCCAGTAAGATATCCAGGATACTTTTTCCAGGTCAACGTGAAACATGGAATAATTTCATTTTGACTAACTTCCCAATTTCTCACACCATCTTCTTTTGAAGTATCAAAGTAAACTTTGCTGTCAGCTGCTTCGATTAAGGATCCCCATTGCTTAATTAACTCAAATTTCACACTTGAAAATCATTTACCCAGGACAATAACCATCTTTGTCTGCAGAAGGATACAAATTGAGGGTTAAACTAATCCAGAGTCCTGTGGGATATGTTCCCAGTCATCATATTAATTTGAGTCAGTCATCATATTAATCAGTTACAGCCTGAGAACAGTGTCCTCACTGGCAACAACAATATTGCTAGAGTGCTGAGGTAGAAATTCACATAATGTAAAACAACTTTCAAATTACGGTTTTGATATGGCACATTAAAAATACACCAAGTTTTTTTCAGAGAGTTTAGAGAAGATACCCTGGCATCACTGGCAGCGCAAGCAGGTTTTGTTCTACTCTGCTCCCATCCTCTGATCTGAAAATCACCATAAATTGGAGTGTCGCTTGATGCATCTTTTCAGGCCTTGAGACAAAAGGGATGTACATCAAGTAAATTTAAAATAATAATTGCAATGTATTTGCAAATCCTTAATATTTTATAACTGTCTACTTTTGCTCTGGTTCCTTAAAATCATGCATTGCAACATGTTTGTTTGGGCATTTTTTCCATTTGATCTGATACTTAGTAAATATTCTCAGTTATTCTTTTTTGCTTTGCTAACATCTTTCATTTGCAGACTATTCGATTAACTGCCTTCAAAAGATGGGCTCATCTTCCCAAACTTCCTTATAGCCTCCCTCTTGACACCACATGATTTTTATAAATATTTTCATCATAAATTAAACTCTTGCAATTCACCATATGGTGTTTATTACACTTTGGTCTTCCCTCCTTTCTTTTTGCTCATCATATAGGGAAAAGCTCCATCACCTCAGTGTTCTAAGATGAAAATTATTTGAGCTGCGCTTTTTATATCTTCTGGGTGTGTGCATGATCTCCACAACTACATCATCTCACCCACTCCTGAATATTAATGTGCTTTCCTTCCTAGCAGCCCTGTGAAGCAGGGAATGCAGCTGTCATCCCATCCCAACACATATGCTGGCAGTAACAACCATTTCATCCTGAAAGCAAATTCTTTTTTGGAAACAATGAAGGAACTCCAAAATGTCTGTTCGATCACTTGCAAACTCTTCTGTCAAAGACTTTTGTTTGTGGAGAAAACATTTTAGTGGTAGACATATGGACGTACCTCTGAAAAGATCCCGAAGACAAAGCAGCACCTAGAGAACAGGTAACAGCTAACAGTGAATAGCAAAAAGATATCCAATAGTTCACAGTTCTGCAGGAAAAAACGCCCTGACTCCTTCATGAATGACTGACTCCTCAGGGGTCAGGCACCATGGAATAATGACTACAAATGGCAGCTACCCAATGAATTTGCCACACACAATGGGTGGAAATAAAAATTTGTATAAGGCTCATTTGAGTATGGGACTTAACTGCAGCCTCTCAATACTGTTTCAAGCAAAGAATAAAACTCCTGTACAGTTGACAACATTACTGTGTTTCTTTGGATACATTTGCCTCCGAGAGGAAGAAGATGACACTGAGAAGCAGCAAGAGAAGCAGCGAGTGATATAAAGCAGAAAGCAGGGGCATCACATTCACATCATCACTACAGATACATGGAGTAGCAGTCACATGTGTTGAATACATTGTACAATGAGGTTAGCTGCTGAGGTCAGCTTGCTGTTATCTACCATCCGAGAGAGGCATGCAGAGCTGCATACAAGGGGGCTCAGAAAGAGAACAGCTTACACTTAGTACCAGTTTAGAACACAGCTTCTTCCCAAGTCTCTAAAAGTCAATCTCATCCCACAATCGTAACAAATATCAAGTAACCATGCAGCAAACTTGCCTGTGGAAATGGTTAAGACACTATGCAAGCTACTGTTTTTCCTAGTAGCCTAAAAACCTTTAGAAGAGAATGGAATGCTAAAAGACACTACTTAGCCAACTTTTTAGAAAATAAAAAACCCTAGCATAATACTTGAGAGAAATATCCTACTGGAACTCTCCAGCCCACTGGAACACTGTAATCTCTGATCCTGTGAGGAAGGATGATCACGAACAATCCAGGCATGCCTGGAAAGGCAGCAATGATAGTGGGAATGTGCTGTCACTTAGCCAGCATCTGCAACTCTTGCTAAGGAAACAAACAGGAAGCAGAAACCCCAAAATTGAGATGGCAATCCAAACACTACAAAACAAGCATAACACAGTGAACCATGCTTGAAAGTTACACCACCAAAACTAACAAATTATTACTCCTGCCAAAATGGAGAACATTAACAAATAAAAACTAGGGGTTCTGAGAGGTATTTATCTATGCTTTGTTTCTATTTAAAATGTCTCAATCAACAGGTTTCCCATCATTATCTAGAAAGACAGTTCTTACAGCTAAGCTTCACTCTTCAATTTATTTATGTAACGTACAGATGATTACAACTAATATAGGTATAAGAACAAGGAAAGGACTCAAAGTTTTTCAAATGTCCAGTCTATAAGCATACTGTGTGGGGAGCATTTAGATCAATTCAAATAAATAGTCAGTGGTTCTCAGGACTTCACAGAAGTCTTGGGTATCTTCTACCTTGAAGATACCTCAAGCCTTATTCAGTGTCACACATATCTAAGCTGCCCAAGCATTTACTCTGTTTTAGGAACCCCAGCTATCATGAGACCTTTTCATTATTTTCTAATCTACCCTAACATGTATGTTGCCTCCTGACAGTGACAATATTTTAGCAGAGTAGACAGCATAAGATTGTTTTGTGTTATGTCAGGATCCTCAGAAGAGCTAAGTGTATTATACAGTCATAAGTAGAAACCATGCTTTTTTGCTCTGCAAAGTAGTTGTATAGGTAATTTTGGTCAACTGTACTCAGTGGCACATTTTGCTATAGTTTGATAGGTAATCTGTGGTTTAACCAGCTTTCCCAAACAAAAACTATTACATACTCAATATCAGAAACTAGAGGCAATTACACTGCATCTGCTCCTAGATTTAAACACAGATGTATGAGTATAATAATTCTATATTATATTTTACATAGCATATAGTATTCCTCCCTTTTCCATAGAAATCCAAAATGCTTTAGATGTTTCATTACAAGCTTGCGTAAGTGCTGTCTGACAGTAATCAATGGCTGTTTGTGGAACAGCTAAAAGACTTGATAATATGTAAAATTTGCATTTAACATTGTAGAAAAAAAAATGCTCAACAATTTGAAATTACTTTAAGCTTTTGGGCACACTTACTTTTAAGCACACTTTGTGTGCTAGTTATCCATTCACAAAAAGGGTTTTTTTTTCTCCTGTAGCATTAGGTAGCCACAACACATCTGACATTTCAAGGCTGTCATTAAGCTGCCAACAAAACAGAATTATTATTTAAAAACCTGTGGTTGCTTGGCAATAAAAATCCTACGTTGCCTTTTCTGTTCACTACTAAAGTAAATTAGCTACACAACTCTTGCTAGCACAACCATTTGTTTCCACATAACAACATGCTCTTAAGATATTCTAAAACAATAATCTTAAAACAGATTAAAGTTTCCTTGGCTTTACTTTGTACATTAGAAGCTTGAAATGTTACTCTAGTTTCTTTTTCTCCAGCATATAAAGTGTAAATATCATTACCTGGAAAAATCAGCACAACTTCCCAACTGAATCAAAATAAATAAACTGATATTTTAACTTTGCTTTTTAAGCTTTTCCAACCTATTTCCTTAGCACATCTGAAATTCTAAGAAATTACATCGGGTTTCTCCTCTCCATTCAAAAGAGGAATTTATATCCCAACTCAAGTCTTCCTGTTGTCTCTATTTTATATTTCCATAATCTTTGCTGTAGTGAAGACCTCCATAAATTTAAGTCAAATCTGACAGGGATAGAAAGTTTTTGCCTTAATTTTCATTTCTACTTCGAGCTTAAGTGTCTCTTTAATGCTTTATGTATACTAAACCATAGAATCACAGAATGTCAGGTTGGAAGGGATCATCTTATCCAACCCTCTAATATTATTGTTTGTAAAAGATGTTTCAGCACCCTGTTGAGGTGACTCAAAACTTTAAAAAATGGTGGAAATCCACTACTTTCCCAGTCTTGACAGGTATTAGTACTATAATGACTGGACAATCTAAGTGGAGGAAACAGAACCAGCATGACTGTGGGAATCAATGATTTTAAAATGATAGCCCAGTTCTAACACCTGGTTTAAACTCCCCAGAAGTAACTCTGCAATAGTCTGCACTTTGCTTGTTACATATGAGAATTTTGTTGAAATGATACACTACAGAAGTCTCAGTCTCCTCAGACTCAAAATGTCTGTGGAAGCAAGTTGAAACACAATACAATTGCTTGACTGTTGTGCCTTTGTATCTTATTTCAGAGTATGTAACTTTTCCACAACAGATACCTCTCTAATGAGACCATTAATTAATTACTTTTTTGAAACTATGTTAGGTGAATTCCAGACACTCAAACTGGTTTTGGTCTGGCAGTTCATATTCAGGCATTTTTGCAGTTACAATATTTGTTTAAGTTGAGACTTTTTATACTTAAACCAATCTTGTTTTTTGGTTTTTTTGGTTTTTTTCCTAAGTCTAACATAAATAAGCAAGAGTTCGGGAAACAAAAGCTTACCAAAACATCATTACAGGTTATAGCTATTGTTGGAAGCCCATGACAACCTCTGCTTGCAATAAGTTTAGTTTTGTGTTTTGTTTTTTTTTTTTACTGGGATGGAAAAATCTTCTCCGTATCTTCATCAGCTGGCATCTTTATCAGGGTAGCATGATAGTATAATAATTGCTATACAATCCCACTGTACACACAACCTTTCTCTATCCATAGTAACTCTTTGAATGCAAAGTCAAACAAGATATACAAGTTTCTATGGTTTTTCCAAGCAAAAATTAACCTCACCAGTCCTACTAATCACAATGCAAACTCAAGCAGCAAACACAATAAAACATTTTTATGGAAACTAATACAAATCAGATATCCATTCTAATGCTGTTCACTGTCACAAACCACACAGGATTACATTACCAAAGAGTAACAAAAGGCTTACCATAATTTAAAAGACTTCAAATACAGCCAAACTTGGCTAATAGGAGCTTAAGAGATTCTTATTATTGATTTCATTGCCATGGAACAAGGTTGACTCCACTTCCAAGTCAGTAGTCATAACACACTTCACACTATAACAACTAAAATTCTTTCAATCAATCCTTCCCTATTATATTGATATCTGCCCCTCTTACATAGAGCATGTTAAAAAATAAACTATATTTGCACCTTTTGCAACTCAGTTGTTTGAATCGATTTTGCTACCAAAAAGTAAGGAGCAAGAGCCACAGGTAGAGTTACCACTCATAATAGTAGTTCTTGCAGTAGTACTTACACAGGCAAGTAAAAACAGCTTATGTGATCACAATACTTCTTTTTAACGTGTCTCCAGGTATCTCATTGCTTTTGTATGCTATTAAGGGTTGTAAAATTCTAAAGGTTCAGCAGTAAACACAATCATAGACAGTAGAATAACTAAGAGAAAGCCAGTATAAACATTTCTATTCCTTACATTCAGAATCATTCTTAACAGATTGTGTTTATTCAACTCTTTCAGCAAGATGAGAAGTCTCCGAGTTGAGAGAAAGGATTCAGAAATACCTGGCACACCCATGCAAATGACCTAAAAAGCTACTGCCGTAATTTCCAATACACAGAAAATCAGCAAATCACAAAATGCTGGTAAGTAGAACCCTATCAGCTACTTGGATTTCCTTAAATGAGAAAGGGGAAGGGAAGAGAGAGAGAGAGAGAATTATTACTTCTATGTTTATGCTTTGTATTAAATACATGTAGTGTATTTAATGTACATATATTTTAATGTTTGGGTTATTTCTAAATTTCTCATGCAAATATTAGCTATAGTAACAGTAGCTTTCTTTAACAGAACTGAATAACTAAATTTTATCATTTTGTAATTCATTATTATAATTTAAAACTATCATTATTATACTGAAAAAGTCTGTGAAACTTCAGTTCATTTTAAACTACTATTAACGTAATATTGTACATTGTTTCAAATACATAAAAAAAATAATTGGATTTCCTCTGCCAGAATACCATGAGAAAAAACCCAAATCTTTATCACTGAAGCTTCAGAGAAGCCATTAATTTTATATCTATTTTTTATAGACAAAGTGCTTTGACACATCACTTTCCCATCGAGAAAATGAGGAAAAACTGTGACAGATAAATATTTTTGAATTACAGGTCCCTCAACAAAGCCTGCAGAGAAAACATACAGTAAGAAATGAACTGAGAAAAAGCGTGATAAAATAAGGTAGTTAGACCTACACTGATTTACTTCACAGAGTATTCTACACCAGTCAGAAACCACACCATCTTCCAGTGAACATATTATTTAAATAGTTGCAGATTAAATCCTGAAGAGTAAGAAGTTCATGAAGTTATGAACATAGCTCATTACGTTTCAAACCAATTCCCTTTTCACAATATATTTCATTTTTTACCAATCTCATGGTTTTAACTTGTTTGGAACTTCATGTTAATAATTTTTTATTAAATGACAATCTTCAATCCTATAGGTACTAGCAGGGATATTCACATTAAGATACTCCATTCAAAGGGAAATAAGATGTAGAAATAAAGCACATAAGATGTGTACCAATCTTATGTAGTAACAAGATTATTAATGAAGATTGACTTATACACATACTGCTGTGCAAGTATCACTACCCAAAAGGAAATAAATTATATAGATTCTCACTCCTATTAATAATAGTTCAAGGGCACTTCCCCTAGAGTGTGTTAAAGAGTATTTCATAAGAAAAATTATACACACTTTGAAAACATATTGGAGGAGTGATGATTTTTACTGCCATTCAACACAAAAAATAACACCAATGACATTTGGGAACAGAGACCACAACAAATTTATGTTAGATTTTAAAAAGATTATTTTTATTAAGCACAAACAGCTTTTAATACATTATCAGTACAAATAGGAAAACATCTGTTTAATGAATTTGATATATCAAAGATTTGACGGGCAGGTTGCATACTGACACATAAAATGCTCTTTTAAAAAAAAAAAAAAAGTATTTCAAATTAAAATTATAAGGTCACCACTGTCTACACTGTAGGAACTTTACCTACAGCCTAAAATTACCACATCACCTGGGCACAGGGGAAAGCAAAGAACTACAATTTCATAATGTGGAACTCCTAACACTTCCAATAGCACCATTCAGAGCTTACATCAGCTGTTTAACTAAGAAGCAGCTGACAGGTCAGGTAAAGCTTTACAGCAAATCTCAGTGCAAAGTTTACAGTTCCTTTTCATAAGATACTCGGAATCTATGGTTTCATAGCATGTTAAATAATTATGGCTTGATAGATGTACAGTGTTAAGATGCTGAGAATATTTACTTTGAAAAAAAGATGAGACTTATAACAGCTGTGAAATGCATTTCAATATATTATGCCAAATTCTGTAATATGCAAACAACATGCTGGATTACAAAGTGAAGTCTTACTAGGAATTCATAGATAAAGGTCATTATTAGCTCTCTGCAGTACTGGCTTCTGGTTGTGTCAGCTGCTGCTTTTTCAGGCTAACCAGCTTCATCTTCTCTCTAATGTGTTCTGCTGCAGAAGCCATATCACTTGGGCTCCCAAAATACTGCTCAGACCTAAAAACCAAGAAAACAAAACAAAAAACAAAACACAAAAAGTTACCAGTAAAAAAGAATGAAATTCAAATATAAAAGCCACCTTTAAAAGTCTTTGAAGACTCCATGGTGAGACCTGACAGCAGATCCTCATGACAATTACAAATAGTATATGACCCTTTTATACCCAAAAGACCCTCTCAACAGCAAAGCACTGTTCTGTAAGGGCAACTGATGCTTCCTAACACCATTTTTTAGTGCTGTTCTCTGGATACCCAGCCCAAGTCAATCTGGCAGTTTTCAGTACTATGACAATCAAGAAAGTCTGTCTATACATGAATTATGTGGTTACAGAATTGCTGCATTATTGAAGGATTCTGTGTATGTCAAGTCAGCCATGTGCTGTCAAATTGCATCATCTGTCTCTCAAACTGAAAAGAACACATAGCTGTTTAAGTTGATTTCTCCCATTCAAATACAACAAAAGAACAGTTGAAATGTTACGGTAATCACTAACCAAGTTGTCAGCAAAACATGATTCTGAACAGGTAAGTTTCAGAAGACCAGGTATCAAATCCAGTTACAAAGCACAGATGCTAAAGATTTCAGAAATGGAAAGCTATACCAAAATACTTCAGCAAACAACTACTTCAGCAAACATAACACCCTCTTTGAGTGTTTTTGGGGGGTTTTGTTTTTCCCCTCATAGTTATAAAATCCTGTAGCATTTTCCAATACACTACTGAAAGTGCAGAGGGAAGAAAAAAAATTAAATAGAAAAGATCAGAACCACAATGGACATGTATATTCTACTGAACAGAGAACAGCTTTATTATGGCAAAGATTCCAAATTCAGTTGGCTTTTGTACCTCAAAGACAGTCACCAATTTGAAAAATTAGTATGTACCGCTCACAAGGGAAGTACTATTTTATTTGTCAAATAAATGAAATGTACCTTCAATGTACTGACTTGAGACTTCTAATTGAACTAGAAATAAATAACTCAAAATACTGTGATTGAAAACTGATTATCTTTTTAGAGAGAAGAGGTTGGGACTGGTCATTCTGCTACTTCTTGTTCTTTGCTTGTGTAAAGACAGTATAAATATAATTACTGAATGTGGAAAAGTCACTCCTTAGAAAAACTTGTCTTTGGAATGTTCCAAATTTCATTACGTTGTGTGAAAAGGTGGGGAAAAAAAATTAATAAGTACTAGTACACTGCCCTTTTCATTACAGCAATAAATATTAAGGATTCTTCTGCATACTGAGTTATAATGAAGCTTCCCCAAAATCATATTCAATAGGCATTATAAAAACTTATTGCATACCCATCAGGATAAATTACAGGTACTGTTAGTCTGTCCAACAGTGATTTCCCAACTGCTTCAATTTCATCAAATTGCTCCATGTCACTAAAAGCTTCAGGCTGCTCTGGACATTCTTGCAAAATCTGTTAAAAAATTAAGGAAATGCTGAACAAAGTAGATAAGGATAATTTGTGTTTTTTTTAAAAAAAAACCATTTACTGTCTCTTCCATCATCTTCATTGCCACATTTATATGCAATCAATTTAAATCTTCATATAATTCAAAAAAGGAAAATACAGATTAAGCTAAGTTGAGAAGATAGTTCAGGGCTACCTCTCTTGTGCTAGGATGTTCTACACTACTTCTAAAAGGAAACAAAAAAGAAAAAAAAAGCCTTTCTAGACAGTATTGCATCAACAAATATAAAGTGCATAAAACCAGCAACCTGCAGCAAGAAAGTTGTATAAAATGGAAGAAACCATTATCTCACTGTATTCAGCACTGGTACAGCCTCACCATAAACTGTGTGCACCATTCTGGGCCCCGCAATTTAAGAAGGGTGTTAAATGTTCTTGAATGTATTCAGAGGAGATGAAAGGGCTGGAAGGCATATCTTATGAGGAGTGGCTGAGGACTTTGGGCTTGTCAAATATAATAAAAGGAGGCTGAGGGTTGACCTGACTGCTCTCTACAGTTTCCTGGGGAGAGGAAGTAAAGAGGGAGGTGCTGACCTCTTCTCCCTGGTACCTAGGGATAGGCTATACAGCAGTGGTTCAAAGATGCACCAGGGGAAGATAAGACTGGACATTATGAAGCACTTTACTGAGAGGCTGGTCAAACACTGAAACAGGCTTCTGAAAGAGGTAGCTGATGCCAAAAGCCTGCCAGCATTTAAAGAGGCTTTTGGACAATGGTCTGAACAACATATTTTAACTTGATCAGCTGTGAAGTGGTCAAGTAGTTGGATTAACTGATTGTTGTAGACCCCCATCAATTGAAGTCTGTTCTGTCCTACAAAGGACCCCCCCTGACAAGGACCCCCTTTTAGAAACTAAAATCTGTATCTGACAGAGAAAAAAACATGATTAAAAAAGTCTGAACCCAAGTGTTTCCAGATGGGATTGAGACCTACTCCTAGCACTCAGTTCCCTATTTTCTTCCACTTCTCCCTCTCTAGAAAGGAAAAAATACACACTGACAACTTCATTTTTCTTACATTTTGTTGGCTTACACTCTGGTAAGGAGTTTTTCCTCTTAGAAACACAACACTTACCTTTTCAGCACTTGAATGAAATGCAACAGCTGTTTCCAGACGGTGCACCCTTTCTTCTGAAGTTACTGTAAACTGTTTCCACACTCTGTTCAGCCTTGGAAGTGTGTCCCCTGAGGACCTTGAAGTACATCGCAGGGACTGGCAAAGGACAACAGTTGCCTGCAGTAGCTGTCTTCCATAATCATAAGTACTCTGGAAGTTTAAGGGGATAGGAAAAAACTACACATAAAAAATATGCATTTAACTTGAGAGCTAATTAGCAGCTTAAAACAACAGCAGAAAAGTTTTATGAAACCTTCTCAGTTTAGGTCCACAAATTCTATTGAACTAACCTGGTCTAACAAAAAACGCTGCTGAAATATGAATAAAACTGTAATGACCATGCAGTGCTTTTGCTCTTAAAAGTATTTTGAAGTAATCTTGTCTACTGTTCATACTGCCAAAAGAACAGAGCTGAAAATATGAAATAACTGCTTGGATCTTATGGGGATACTTGATATCTACTGCCAAGATGACTGTCTCTGCATTCACTGCCACTATGCTTGTGGTCACCCAGTATCCAGGTGTGTTGTGGCACATCATTGCACCAGCAAACTACTCTCAGGTCATCATCAGTTCTAATTCAAAGAAGAAACCCAGTTCCAGTATAACAGATGCAATTTGAAAAGATCTGTTAACAGGCAAGCCTGAACTGGACATTCCTAAAAGCAGTATACATCTGAAAAAGGCCCAGTTTCTATGCTTTCTTTCACATGTACCCAGCATCTGCTTGACTATTCCAAATCTCCAAACAGGCACGCAAACACGCTCCATGGCTTCAGTGAATTTCAGTAGACTCTTGGACAACAGAATCCATTATTTGCTATAACAGTGAAGAATCAACACTATCAGTTCTGTTCAACCACTAAACCTGCTAGTGCCAAAAATCTTTGTACAAGCAGGCCCATCATACACCAACAGTCAACTCTATCTGGAAAACCAATAAAAAGACAGACTTTTTCATGAAGTACAGCACAGAAGAGAATGAAACAAAGTGGCTCATCCGTATCTCAGTATTCTGATATGCCAGCCTTCAAAAATCTTGATAATAACTGAGATACACAGCATTTAAAATAAAGTCAATGTGAAGATTGTGTTTTGTGGTTTGTGCGGCAATATGTGAATCAGAATGAACTAAGGCAGTGAACTGCAGTGTTGCTATTGTTGATGGAACTTCACAATCTCATTAGGCTCATCACCAATTTCAGCAATCATGATTTCTTCATTCAAGCACTGAGGACAACCCCATTAAGACTAGAGTAAGAACTTTTCCAGATTGCCCATACAAGTACTTATTTTATTTAGGAGATCTTCTGAAACATTACAAAACCCATATTGCTATAAAAATAATTCATTTCACCTGTGCAACATCAACAAATTTCCGATGTTTCTCCAATAAAACTTTTGTTTCTTGAGCATCATCTCCCAAACGGATGTGTGTCTTCAGCAGAGCATCCAACAGTTCACTTAACCACTCCACTGCCTTAAAGAACAGAAGAGTAAAACTAGTAAATTAAACCAAAATTAATGCAGAAGAATGAAGCACCTTCAATACTAACACATACTTTTATACGCAAAAAAGTTGAGATATCAAACTAGATCATGCATGAAATCATTAAATACGATATTTACAGTCACCACTACATCCTTTACTTTTTAAGTGACAAAAATATTACTGTACAGCTATCAATCCCCATTAGCTAGTCAGTGGACGACAAAACATCAGAATGATGAAATTCTGTAGCCTTTCCATACCTGTGCAGCATCCTCCTCACATTTAAATAACTGTACCATCTGAAGCATCTTCAGTCGCCGCACATCCACCATATCCTCACACCTTAAACAATAGCACAGGTAGACTCACCAACACAGGCATAGCAGACAATAAATGTCATGTTTGACAGCAATGTTTTCAGTGAACATCAAGATGCAAGTGTTCATGAAAAGGTCATTAAAGCATGTGTGATACTTCATTTTTGCCAAACTAAGCATGTCTCATATAACAGTAAGAAACATGCAATAAATAAAACTGAGCAAAGAAATCACATTCCTCAAGATTCCCAGTGTAACTATGCTACAGATAGTAATACTAGAGATGTTCAGCTACATACAAGGCCTTCCAGCTTCCAGGCCATTTCAGGTTCCTTATCTTGTTGCACCAGTAAGATTTGCAGGCCACACAGAGGCTTACATGGCTAAGACAGACTTGCTCTTACTGAAGTGTGGCTGAAAGCTGGCTTAAACCTGGCATAATTCTGAATGGTTCTATGAGCTGGTGGCAAAGTTTTCTTGGCAAAGAAAATACGAACTGTTTAAAAGAGGTTAATGCAATCTTTACTTAGCTAAAAAGAAAAATGTAAAGATGCAACAATCAAGTTGTTAAATTATAATGTCCCGTTTTTATAACTTGTCAGAAAGCATTTCAAAATCTAATTCATATAAGAATGAATACTTATTCTCTTGTTCTGAATTAAGCACAGTTGTCATTTCTTTCTAGTCAGAATAAAAAAAATTATTGAAAATTCTTTTCTTTCAACAGAGAGAGCAAAGCTAAAAAATACATCTAGAATAATGACCACTGCACTTCAGCAGAGCCTATTAAGCAGAGAGCAAGAATTAGACTAACATCAACAACGGTTATTACTATAAGTGAATACAAGATATGATATAAATTAATATGGTTTTTTTCAAACTGGTTGCAAATATAAATACTTTCAAAGAATATTTCATTATCATACTATGTTTTGCTACATGTGCTGTAGTGCTGTGACACACACACAGAAAGGGATTTGTTCTAATAATGCAGGAAAAGTTTGTGGCTTCCAAAAGCTTAACTAAAGTAGCAAAGTGCTCATAGAAAAAAATATTATACTACAAGTGTATATAAATAAATGAGAAACATTCAACAGAATTTGGGAAAAGTATCAAAAAAATACAATGAGATGCTACTGAGAGATAGTAGTCTCTATAGTACTTTTTCTCTCTTGTCCAGGCTGGAGAACCTTCTTTTATCATTTATCATCTGGAAGCTGCTTCATACCTTTGTCTGAACATTTCATAGACTTCTTGATCTAATTGATTTCTCACAACTCTATATCCCTTTTCAAGGACAAGAATTGTGTAACACTTAAATCACAAATGGGCTACAAATCTATATAGTGACATAATGACACTTCCGTTTTAGTTTTACATTCTGCTCCTAACAATGTGAGAAGCAAGTAGAATGCTTCACAATATGACTGAACAATAAAGCAATATTTTCAAAATTTTCCCAAAATTTATCTTTGACTTAACAGCTCATCCAGACTCCATTACTACGTATATAAAATTTTTCCTTCTTCCATGTGCATTTCTCTTTTCAATACTGAATTCCAGCTGCCATATTATTGCACGTGGTACTCTATAGCTCTTCGGAGTTGTCCCTCTAAACACAAGAGCTGCTCAAGTAAATAAGATTCAGAATACATACTTACAAGGCTACCTTCCCTAAATGTTATCAAAGCCCTCTAAGAAAACCATTTGTGGGTGCTAGAATGAATCCCCGCAATGAGCAACCTGATGCTCATTAGACCTTGGTGTTCCCTAGAGGCACCTCTTTGTTCAGACATTTCCCTCAAAGTTCAGGGGCACATTCTATGGAGTGTAGTTTATTGTTTCAGGAGTTCCATCAGTAATAATGAGCAACATCATCTGATTCTTTCCCATTGCTGAGTAGAAAAAAAAGGCACTACTATAGCAAATCCAGTACTACTTCACCTTTAAGAAAAAAATAATCAATGAAAGGCTTGGAGGAAGAGTATGACAGCAAAATCCATCCTTGAAAATTAAACTCTCCCCCGCATTTTTTCCCACTACAACTTGCTTCCCCACCCTTTCTTCAAAAATCGTAAAAAAAGAACTGAAAACTGAACTCTGCCTCTATGCTACACCCTGTCCCCCTGACACAGCTCATCCTTCCTGTCTTCAGGAGGGAAAACACCACGCCCAAAGAGCAGAGGTTGAGAAGTCTGTACATAACCCAATTCATAATTTTAGAACTGGAGCCATCATCATTACTGAAGCTTTGGTGTACCTTCCATCTCCAACTAGTAACATAAACAAGATGTCTCTTACGTACATTCCTTAACTCCATATAAAAGGAACATATAAATCTTGAGCATTTACAAGTACAAGAAAGCACTCATACTTTGTCCAGTACCAAAAAACAAAAGTACTTGTTTTAGGAGTATGCTACATCAGATTAGCCAGGAAAGCTTCTGTCTGTAAACATAGCACTGTCATGGCTTGGCTTTGCGAATGAAGATTTAAGAATATCACTACTACATCTTAAGGAACAGAACTGTTATTACCTTTGTTTTCTAAGCTGCATATCTTCCATAACTCCTTGGATATGGTCTACATTTTCTTTGTTTTCAATAGTCACATCTTTTCCATAGGCCCAGGATGCCTGGTTAGATATCTGATCAAGAAGACTTTGACCTTTCTCACGCAAGCCTTGCAAGCCTAAGTCTAATTTAAAAAAAAAAAACAAACCAAAAAGCAAAAAAAGGACAATGAAACTCTTAAAAATCTGGAAGGCTTCTTTTTTGATGGAAGGCTGAAAATTGAAAAGGATATTACCAGTCTTTCACTACCCTTTCCAAGTTTTAAGCTTGAGTGAGCATCTGTTTAAATTAACAAAGATCTATGGCTACCTTATTTTATGATCTAGCCATAATGAAAAAAAGAAATAAAAACAGGCAGTGAGTATCGACTTTTCACTATATAAATAGCTAATTAACATTTTTCATCTATACAGCTGCACAATACCCAGAGTATTTAATTATAATGCATCTGATATAGCTGATCCATTTTTCTATATTGAAATATGCCAACCCTTAAAATCTGATATTATATCTATTATTTGGCAGCTCCACTATCTGTTTTCCTAAAGGAAAACAGTTCCAGCTTCCAGTTTATTTAAACTGTTATATTCTAATCATGACTCTTTCTACCATATCTGATTTTGCTTCAAAGCTCTTTCCTCTGCAACATATTGGACTAGATATTATAGGTCCCTTCCAACTGAAATATTCTATATGCTTGATAGTGCAACAACCTTAACTGTTCTATTTAATAACATTTATATTTAAAGCTACTGCAAAATACTCAGTACAACATTCTAATACTGAGTGGATAACAATCAAGGCATCAGCTCTGGAGACAAGATGATCATCTACACTATTTCCACATTACTAGAGTTCTAGATGTCTAGCTTGTCTAGACATCATGGCATCCATGATAGTGGTTTATAACAAATACAATGTACATGTAAAACAAACAAGAAAACATTCCTAGATAATTTTCCTAGATACAGCTACTTGACAGTATATAGCATAAGCAAGCCAGAAGTAATTAGAAAGAGCATTACTTAACCAGGACACAGAAAAAACCAGGTTTTTTTCTACTATATTTTTTTAAAGGGAATGTTGAGATTACTGTTTTTTTCCTGTAATGCATTCATTAGAATGTGAGTACCTGAAATGCAGACATATTTTGCTTACCAACACTTTTTAATTTCTCTTCCAGTAGTTTTAAAGTTTGTTGAATTGATGCTCCATCTGCTGGTGCAACATCTACACACAACATTCCTAGTAAGCCATCCAATTGCTGAGACAACTGAAATGTAAAACATATATTCATATTTAAAAAAGTTTTGGGCTTTAGATTATTAGGTGTGCAGTCTTCTAAATGTTCGAAAATATCATTCTAGAACTCTCCTTGCATCTATTGGAATTGAAAGTCAAAATGAAATCTGCCTATAAAATTCCAAAAGCACATGTCCATAGACAGGGTCAGGGAGGAAGTGGAGATTATTTTTTTTCAGACAAGTATAGGAAAGGAATAAATGCCAGTTCAAAAGAGAGAATCTATGTAAAGAACAACTAATTTAGGTTAAAATAATGTATATGCCTTTAATTAAAAGAAACAAAAAAAAGGAAAATGAGAAGGGGAAAAAGGCAACTTTTTAAATTGGTAACCATTGTATTTCAAAAGCTACCAAAATGTAAGGCCCATTAGAAAGCACCCCCCTCCTTAAAAAAAAAAAGTGCAGACGGGTGAGCCTTTCTTGGGGTACGTTGCTCCAAAGTCAAAGAGGTGTTCTCACCCAGGGGCACAGTCAGTGCTCCGGTTTTGCTGCCTTCAGACCCGGCTTAGCCTCATTCCGTGCTTCTGCTCCAGACTCAGCTGACCTCCTCCTTTGGCTGCTCCAGAGTGAGCTGAGTGTGTGTTGGGAAGCTCCCCTTTTATTGCCCCCCAACCCTGCTCATGGCCAGCTGAGGCAAACCCTGACTGGGCGGGGGTGGGGGCTTAACACAGGTGGGCTTGACACAAGCTCACACCTCCCACCTCCTAATTAGCACCTGAGTGCCTCAGACATGGGGCTGTGTAGGCATGCTCAGGCCATTCCTCTACACATTCTGCTACAAAAAAGAATTTACCTTCTTGGTGTTTTAATTATCGTAAACTAAGACCATTAAATATAGTAAATTAAATATCACTTGCATTTTCCAGGTGATATTATACTTCCCCCTCCCTTTTTTTCCATTGCATTCACCATTTATAATACTAAGGCAGTAATATATTTACAGGAACCTGAGGAAAGTTAAAATGAGAAACTTACATCCTGAGCAACACTGTGGAATTCAAGTGCTGCTTGTAATAGATTCTGCCTGAATTCTAGCTGACTGGCCTGCCGGTAACACACATCACTCAGCTGTTGCTGCAATGCTTTCAATTCCACAAGGTCCTCCTCATCCCCTGCATTTAGAAGAGCTGCTATCTGCTGATTAAGCTCAACATAAACAGCAAACCACTCCTAAAACACAAGAAAAGCATTAAAATACCAAACATAATTCTATTTCTCTTACAAGTGGCATGCATCTAACTGCAGACTTATCAACAATCGAATTTTAAAAAAGAAACTAATGTCCTTGATTAGGACACTATGATTATGAAATCTCATGCAGGAGGAAAAAACATTAATTTCAAATCAACTCAAAAAGTGCTTATTACATTTTAGCACACGTACTATACTATTAAAAATAAAAAAAATTTTTAAAACATGCAGAAAGGTGAGAAGATAACAAGATATGCCTAATGGCTACCAGCAAACTCCCATTCAAACTTTTTTACTGAACTAAGAAGAATTCAACCAATTTTAAACAAATTTCTAATGTTTATAAATCTATAAATGCTCTGCTGAAACAGACCATTTGCCAATAGGTAAGCTATTACAAAAAGCTGCCCATGAGGCCATCTAGGTGTTACTTCTAGTGACATGACTGAACAATCTCTTCAAGATGTCATTATCAACATAACTTGTATCTTAAGTCTTTATCAATGAAACTGTTAAGTCAATTTCAGCTACTTCTAAATGTAGTTTAATGAAAACAAACCCACTAACTTATTCATCTGACAAGTACAGACTTCCCAGCCATTTTGGCAGGGAAAAGGAAGTTTACTCCAACTCAACATGAACATTTAAGAGTTGCTGAAATGTAATAAAAGAAAAAGCACAGCTAGAAATCAGTGTTTTTCTACACTGGAAAACAAAACATGTAACAACCATATTAAGTTCTTAAACTGCTTGGGTACTTTCCTCTGTAACCCATAAAATCGGGCACTGTGCAAAACTCCTAGATACTAAATCAAATCACACTGCTCGTAGCTGCTTGTACTTAGAAGTGTTTTGCTACTTGAAAAGAGCATAGGAAGTCTCACACTGTGCTGACTCTCAATCTCTTCATGTTTCTGTTGCAAAGCTTGTGAAGCTCTAATTGAATCACCAATTCCCCACTGGGTTCTTAGCTGTTCTGATCCAGGTCCTTCAAGCCAATTGACTACCTGTCAGTAAGAAAGATGACAAATAAAAAGTAGCAAATCAATTACACAAAAATTAATATATAAAAAGAATTATGCAACATAAGCAGAAATACTCCAAACTAGGTATATATTTAGGAAAAAAGCAACATTCTAGGAACTCTAGAAGTCTTGTTGAATCCATTCACATGTTCAAAAACGTTAAGCAGAAGCTACTTTTCATTAACCTCAACCTGTCAGCTCAGTGAATGCAGGTGGAAGCTAGCAAGAGGTTTGTCACATACTTGTAATTTCACATCTGTCAACAGAAAAGCTTAAAATGCCCTTTTCCTGAAAATAGACCTCATGTTCAAATAAGAATTTTTATTGCCTGAATATGGACAGCTTTATTCAACCTCATACCTTAAGAATTTTTGCCTTATTTTGTTGAATATTCTAACACTGAAGTACAGTACTGTACTTATTCCAAAATTAAATTTACACAAAAAATCAGTATTTTATATATCTGTGTCTTTTAAACTTACTCTATTCAAATAGCAGAAGCCTCTTAAGAGTTAAGGGCCACACCTCACGTGATGTGTCTTCGCAGAAACCTTTGAAGGGCCATGACAATACAGTTTGGGAGGACTACATTACTGGATTATTTTTTTTTAATTATTTCATTTTATGTTAGCAATAATCAAAGCAAAGCAGTGTCTCAAATTTTGGTTTCATTACAGACAGTACAATTACCAGATATCTATGGCAAAATTTTGTAAGTTTTTAAATGGCTGACAGCCCTGTTGAAACCTACTGCAAAATTCACTTACTATTGAAGTCCTGAAGTAAGAAAGGCAGGAATACCCCCAACATTCTGAATCTTAACAACAAAACATAGGAAGCCACTCTTTAATATGAATTTGTTTAAACAAAGGTGCCAGAACAGCTTCATGCAGCTGATCAGGAAATATAAAACAATACACAATGTAACACTAACTGTGAAGACAAACAACAAAGGGACTAATTGGATAATTTTCCTAGTACTGCTAGGCTACATTGCCACAGAAATCAAGACAAACCATTACAAAAAGTCACTCCACCTTTCAGACATTGTGTCTAAGTCTTTCCATGTGCTCTTTATGCCCTCTGTATAAGACTAATTATTTTAGAGCATATGTTCTTTGCTCCTAAAGTATCCTGGGTCTTCCTTACTTTTATAATTTCTAGGGCAAACCAAGACTCTAAAGTTCTCATTTCTTTTTCTTTAAAGAGAGTCTTCCTGTTGTGCTCAGCACCTATGCACAGCTGTCTCTGTCTTAAGTATGGAGTGGATCTAAAACTGAAGGCACCTACATGTCCTCCTGTAACCTCAGCATGGCCTGGAAAACTCACAAATGAAAACGAGAGTTCTCCTGCAAGTCTGAAACAGTGTGCAAGACTACTGCTTAGCAGTGCCTTCTCTGAGCTAGAACACCTCCCCATTACAAGTTTCCAACAACTGCTGCATTGCCTCCAAGACTGCACATGACCATTCTTATGTCACTGACAACTGACACGGGGACAGAAGGGTCACTAGGGGACCAAGTAAAAGAAGCACTGTTATTTCCATAAAAAATTTTTAGGTGGTTAATAACTAGACTAATACATTAATTTTTGTAAATTCAGATCAGAAAAAATGATAATTATCTCCCCTGCATAAAGAGGAACAAAGCCAGAATTCATCATAACAGAGTTGCTCATCAGCAGTATGTTTAGTAGAACTGCACATCAGAAAGCACCTGGAAATCATTGCCAACTTTAAACTGCAGAATGAAAGACAAAAGAAATAAAACTATGGAATAGAAGGAAGAGTTGTAGTTAAAAAGAGGGTAATATATCAAATACACAAGGGAAGAGATGTGGTTGTGGTTAAGAGATCTTTGTGATCTCAACTACTTAGCAACAACTAAACAGTTCAACAGCAAGGAGAAGCAGTGAACAGTGAAAATGAAATCTGAGGACAAAAGCAAGCCAGGGCTGGTTAGCAGTATAACAAGCTATTAAAAAAATTTAAAATAATAGTTAAAAGAATATAAACATAACTGTAATTAAAGCAAACAGGAAATCATAACACTAACAAAGAAATAGCTCATACAAGGGGAAAATTTTCTTTGTACACACTCATTCCAACTTACAATACTACAAAAATGTTATATGGGAAATTGTTTGTTCTGGCAATCTAAATTCCACTGCACTTTGCCTGTATCCCTTCCTCCAATCCATCATTGTATTATCTTACATTTCTCTCTCACCCTAACTTTCTCCTGTAACCCAAAAAGACACTACATGAAGTTCTAGATTTAGCAAGTTTTTCCCATTCATTTGTATGCCATTTAGAGAGTTTTAAAATGCACTTTATAAAAGTGATTAGCTTGATAAAACAGCAAAACACATTTTTCTTGTGTACTAAGGCCCAATTCTCTTATAATGAAGCATTCATAATGCAAACATTACAAACGAAAACCTATTTTTAATATAAATATTGCAAAATGAGGCTGATGCCCCTGTAAACAAGTCCATTTAAATGCATTAACAATGTCAGTTTGCCAAAGTACATTATAAATTTCAACTCAGTCAGCACAACTTGTTCAACCACTACTACTTCAACACAGGAAACAAGGTCTCACCTGATCATACTAATGGCCCTGGTACTATCTTTTACATGGTGCTATTTTATTATCTCACATATTTTATTACTTCCAGCTGAAAATATCAAAATAAGACATTTGTTTTTAAATGTATTTTTATAGTAATCTGAATAATTATATAATGGAAAATTATTTCCTTGGTAAATTTACATTTTCACTGCCAGAAAGCACAAGACTAATTAGTTTTTCTCTCTACCCATGTCTGTAAGAGGCTGTGAAGTGTAGGTACTTAATTTGCAGTCTTCATGCACTAAAAATGTCAGTGTTAAAAGGTTAAAAGCAATATCTTTTCCATTTTATGCATATTAAAACCATACAGAAGCTTATAAAAACATCTAATTTCAAGTAATACAAGAGGAAATTAATTCCATTTCCTTGATTTTCTCTACTGAAACTAGACTCTGCTGAGAAAATATTCAAAATTCTAATTACATGCCTATTTCCAAAGGACCAAACCAATGCAGTATGACCTTTAAATGTGATTGATTAGGAAGATTTGAGTTCATTTGGGCCAGGGTAGCCTTGAAATACAGAGTTTCACCACTTTAAGGTAAAATATGGAGTATTACACAAAGGAATAAATATTGGCTTACAATCAGTATCAGGAACTTAAGACAACATGGGCAGTCAGCAGCTTAAACTCTCAAGTAAAACTACAATAAGAGGTGTCGTATTTGTGAATGTACCTCTCTTTGCTAAAAGGTCAGGCATTTGGCACTCTAACAATGCCACAGTACACAACAAAGGGACAATGTGAAGATTCTTCAAAATGGTGACGAGAGAGCACGTTTCTAATCATCTCCATGTATCAGAACAGCCTTTGGGAAGTCACCGTGAAAAGTATCAAGTGAATCACGCACACTGCGCTTTGAGGAAAAAAAGAAAACGTGAAGTAACCTCTTCCAATTCTAAGTTTTGCAGGGGAAACAGTCTGAGGCTCGAGCTCAAACCTCCACTTCATAGTCCTCAAGACAACTCCAAGCTTACCTGCATTACCTTCTGCTGAATCTCCTCCAGCTGCGTGCGCTTGCTACGCTGCCTGCAGACTTCCTGGTAGCGGGTGTACTGCTCTCTGAGCGAGTCCAGCAGCTTCATGACCTGAGGCTGAGCAAGGAGCTCATCATCCATTGGGGACCAGGACACCCCTCCATCTGAACCATTGAATCGACGCTGTTGTAATTCAGATAGTAATTCATGACCTTTAAAAATACATATAATTATGTGCTTAACTTAGATTCAAACAACAAATACAAACACTAGTAGGTATGCCTGCTTTTAGAAGACCTGGTGCAATGTTTTTGCAGCTGATGGTCTTTCCTTCATTTGGCACATTTAATACCATTTCATGCAATCACTGGCCACAGTTTGTGGCAGCGTATCCATCATAAAATAGGGTAGAAATTATGTAGTATATTTTACATGAATAAAAGATACTATGACTATTGACATCCATATTGACAATAGTATTAATTAAAGTAAAGAAACTATTGCAGAGCACAATCTTGAGTTAGCAACAACTATGAGTACTCTGGTTTATTTCAAAACATTGTGTAACATATGAAGTATCTCCCCCAAACAATTCATGTTCTTAGATTAAATAAATGATTTAGAAGGATTTACAATCTCAGCATTTAATTTCTGTTATCTTCCAGGATATTTACAACACATACAAAACTTTCTTTGAAAGCGTGTTGCTGAATACCAGGTATCTTGATCAGTAACTTTCATCACTTCTTTTCTTTCTGCTCTTACCATAACAGTGCACTAACTCACTAGACAATAACAACTTTTGTATATGCAAAAATACTACCTTCTGACTATTTAGTCTGCTGTTTAAACTGTTCAATGAATGTTGTGGTAAAATTTTCAGGATCTAAAGAACACACTACCACTAAACCCAGATCATCAATTTATTCCTCAAAAGGTCAAAGAAAAAGTTAGAAAATAGATCAGCATTTGGTCACTAAAGAAATGCTGGTGCACAATTGAATATCTGCCAATTTCACATCATCAGTTCCGTAGGTCTTAAAATGGTAACATGCCAGTTCACTAAAAGAAAAATAATTACCACTAGAACAAAAATTGACATACTTCACAAGGAAAATGCAGTAACTCCACATTCAACTGTCATTATCTAGACAATCAAAACCCCAAGGGCCTTGGAGATTGCAGCAAGCAACTTTAAATTACTCAGCATATTGTGAAATGAACATGTCTTAAGAATTCACATACATTTTTCCATAAGAAAATGGTAGCTTTGATTTCTATAATACTACACTGATAGGCTGCAGGGCAAACAGACTTTAAGGCTTTTATAAGTTGAAGTTCTACTGGGATAATTTTGAATCTTTATTGTATTATTTCAGCAAAGATTAACATTTCCTAGGTAAAAAATTTTCAAGTAGATTCTTCTTTAAGTTTAAGAACTATACATGTAGATTTGGAGCTTGTGAAAGCACAGATTCCTTTTATCTAAAATCTTAGTTTGTTCATATTTACCCTTAAGAGACAGGAAAATTTAATTGGGGAGAATTTTTATTCTCAAACTTTACTGAAAGTGAATCTAACAAAGGAAAACAACATCTCTTGTGAACATCTGTGATTTAATTATCAAACTTCTTAGCTCAAAAAAAAAAATTCATTATGTCATAATTAAGAAAACATAGAATATATACAAACTAATCTTCTTGGGAGCCAACTACATCGATAAAATTGAAATGTTGCTCTGTCCAAAAAAAAAAAAAAAATGTTACCGGTAGAGAAGGATACACAATTGGACTAAAGTATATTTACATTATCGACAGCCATTTCGTATTTTAAAAAGTTTAAAAGACCACAGCAAGGAACTGTTCTTTCACCTTAACTCGAAGAGTGTTATCCCACAACTAAATAAGCTAAAATTCTACATGGAGGGCATGAAAAGCCAGCAGTTCTCTGAGTCAAATATTATATGTGATTTACACATTAGTTTGTAGGACACTGTAAGATAAGGATTCTGAGAACTCAAATCCTGATCATCACCTTAAACCAAATCTTTAAGCAAATTTCTAGTTCAAATCAGTGCTACTATGCTCCATTACCAACAGGAAATTCAACTTAAAAATACTCCTTTCAATCAAAGAACCCCAAACAACCTCAAGGGAGAGTCTAGGCAGCAAACACTCTGAAGACTGTATACTTCAGATTTGCCAATGGCTAAGAACTAGGCTGATGCAAATTATCAAATAGCATAGAAAAATGCTATCTGTATTGTAACCATTTGGCAGCCACTACTGACATCATCTAGAAAGAATGTATTCTCAAAATTAGACATTAATTATGGCAATACTGTAAAGATGTTATCAGGATTAATAAAAAAAATTTTAATAACAAATCTGGAATTCTTCCATTTATTTGCCAACATCAGGGTTTTCTGAACCCAAAAATAACATTAATTGGTAAGCTTGTTACATTGAGACGATGTCCAAAATTATTATACCCTCTGAGCTTTCACTTAGGGCTTAAAAATTAATAATGTTATTTTTTACCAATATTACAAGTTTTCAACTTACTATACCTGTCTGCAATACCGTCTCTGGATCAACTGATGGAAGGAAGTTCAAATCTATTGATCTTGAATAAAGTAACAAACAAATTATTAACAATAAATTTTAATTATTAACATAATAAATTATTAGTAATGTTTTTGTATTACAATAACACTAGAAACTTAAACTGAGTCCAGAACTACAGGATGCCATTAAGAGACTTTACCCACTCAGTAAAGTAGTCACTTTTGCAACTCATTAAGTACAGCAGCCTGTTGCAAATAGCCAAATAAGCATCCATCTACACACATATAGATAAATTTTGTAGGCTACACCACAAACTTTCAGAATTTCTTTACACACTTAATAATACTGAAGTCATTTCATATTTTCAACATTTTGTATTTCCAATAAAATGTTATTATCCAAAAGCATTGATTTCAAAAAGCTAATCACACACCTCTCTTTTTCTTGTTGAGTTCCTTTATCACTTCCACTGTTAATTAAAGCAAGTTCATCCAGTAAGGAAGTTGATTCTTTCGTGAACTTTTCAAATACCTAAATAAGAGATGGGTTTTAATTTAAGAAATGAAAATTATAAAAGCAGCTCTACTGAAGGCAGTCTAATTTTTAACAACCTTTCTGCCTTCTTGTCTAGTTCAGCAGTTGCAAGTCGGAAGGCTCCTCATTAATGTACAAAACCAAGTGAAACAAGAAAAGAGGAGAAAGGACACAAATAAAAATCCATGAGTCAAGAATAAGACACTTGAAAAAAACCCCGAAAACTAACCAGTCTCTTATTCAGCCAATCCATGTGATCATAGGTGAGAGTTCCTCCAAAATCTTCTGTGAGTTGGCACGGTTCTATATATCGAGTCAGCTTATTAGCAGATACTAAAATAACCTGCAACAATAAAATAAATTTTAGGTAAATTTGTAAGTAATGCTTATATTTTTCCTTAGGTATATGAGAAATTACGTGCATCCAAATGTACTGAGGATATCTTTCTGTGATACAGAGAAAGTGATCCTTTTACTGCTAAATGTTTAAATGAAATATAGCTGGTTGCAACTAATGTGGGCCTAAGCTAGACAGGCAATTTTGATGTGCAGTATATATCTCACGCATAATCCCAGAAGAGCATCATCTGTATCACCTCCTCTATTTACCATAGGAAAAATAACTGGGTTTTTGATATCAGTTTTCTTTGTGGTAACTGACACTTCTTGATTAATCATACACATAATCTATTTTTACAGAATATAGTAGTAAGATACTATACTGTAAAACACTTATTATTTTTATCCCATTCTTGCAATACTTCCAGTCCCAGAGGTGAGTTAATGCCCTAAAAATGAAGTGCCTGCATTTACTGTGCAAATATGCTCAGCAAGCGCTGAATCAACCACACTCTATGATTAGTCAAATTCAAATATTAGCATGTTTAAAAGCCCAAGACATTCTCCCAGAAGCATCATCTAATCTAGTTCAACTACTTCAGGAAATAAAGAAAGGAAAACAGAGGTCAACTGCTAGTCAGAAGACTGAATTCTTCCCTTCATTTCTGCATTCCAGAGACTCCTGGCTGAGCCCTATTTATGTAAGCCTGAACCAAAGGGCTGGCAGCATTAATTGCTTTGGTGCATGATATGCAAAACCTGGAGTAACTCCTATAGAACAAAACTCTGTGGAAGCCTAGATATTAGCCAGAAAGAAAAGAGACAATTTTGAGAACCCATCAGATGATGCACATATTCTTACAAGGGACAAGAATGCGTGGAAAGAGCCAACTGGAAAGAGTATTCTAGTTCTATCTCCCTGAAGACACTAACAGACAGAAAATCCATCCTAAACTTATGAATTTTCTCCTGAAATTACCTCAAGGGTATTATTATCTACCACCCACTTTGTGTTAGTTCAAACCTGTTTAGATCACTAAACAAATCTGATATAGCAAATAATTGATTAAATTATGACACTTCTGTGACAGTTTTTGAGAACAGAATCCATTCAAGTGACCAACTATTGATTATTGTTAGAAACTGAAGGTAGATCTGGACATACAGTAAGACAGGAAAAAAAAAAAAAAAGTAAGAATTACAGAACACTTAAATCTTTGCTTCCCTTCCCACTTATTGCTCCATTTCCAACAACAATGGCAGCTAGCAAGGTGACAGTGGAAGTAGGTTTCACATGCACATCCTGTCTGCATCCAAACAGAGTCCTGATCATCATAGTCCATACTCAGCCCCTTCTAAAACCTAAACAGTGGTAACAGCTCTTAACATTGCTCTACTCTAATCAGTAAACTTGCTTTGCACAACACTGGCCTCCTAAAACAGAAATAATCAGAACAATACTTTGGGAGAAGCAAACGTTCTATATAACAACCAAAACAAACTTTTTAAGAACTACCAAATGAACAACAAAAAAACAAAAACAAACACACACAGGTACTGCAAAGTCTTGTGATTCAGCTGCAAAACTCCTTTATTTCTCAGAAGCAAGAGTACCATTTTTTTCTAGTAATATGATTTTGACCCATGAAACAGTGATACTAACACTGACTGTTCATAGAAAGAGCTTTGAATACTGATGTACAATACTGATCTCTTTCCCTATGCCATTCGCTGGCCTTTTTTTTTTTTTTTCCAATTATTTTCATTGATCACGAACATAAAGATAGAGGCAGATGTCAAAATCACAGGGGAATACTGGATGCAACAGGAGACTTAAAATTTTAAAGGATCCATCTAAGCTTTTATTTTTTTTTTTTTTTTTGAGGGAAGAAATTAAAAAGCTCTTAAATACACAGAGTCAAATCCAGTAGCTATTGGTAGAGAGGATGCTGTAAAATTTCAGTAACAAGGCATTTTTTTCTGAAGTGTGTAAGGACACTACAGCCACACTACTGAATCTAAAAAGAAGCATCTTCTTTACAGAAGTACACCCATCTCCATTGGGAAAACAGAATTTAAACAAGTGAAATCTAAGCATATGATCTTCTAAAAGAAATAAATAGCTCTACTAATCTTCATAAATAGTTCCAATCTGGGATAAGTTACAAAAACTATAGAAAGAAATGGACTGTTTATATTCTACATCTCTGATCAGAGCAAAAACTTTATACTGGGAACTAGGTACAGAAGCACTGTAAGGCAACCAAATCCTATTTTTAATCTCAGGAGCAAGAAGGTCTTAAAAATCAGATTTAAAATAATAATTTAGAATAACAGAAAAATTATTATTAAGTAACAATTATTATTTACACAACACTGTAAACCTAAAACTACCTAAAACTACACTGAATTTCACAGAACAAAGCCAATCCAGATGAAATTATCTATGAAAATGGCAAAAATATTTCCTTACATAAACATATCTATAGTGCTTATCATTTGTTAATTCTGATTTTCATTTGGGGTTTATTTGGTTGGTTGGTTTTTCTTTTTGTTGGGGTGTTGAGGTTTGAGGCAACCTAAGATCCAGCACCCAAAAAGTCTGACCAAGCTCACAATTCTTTGTAAAGAATTCTTACCAGGTGCTCCCAACTACTGAGAGGTTTACATGGGCTGGAAGTGCATCACCTACACGTCACAATTACTTTCATGATCATGGTGGTACTAAGTGATGCAAGTATCAGACTAGATGGATTTTTAGAAAAAGATTCTTAGTATAATATATATTATATACAGTATTAACTGCGGTAATGCTAAAGTGAGATATGCAACTAAGGGCAAAAACTTTTATGAGCTCTGTAACAGATACAGTATTTAAATTACCTGTTCTGATTTGCTACATTGTAATGTAACTAAAAAAGTATCTACTGTAAGACTATATTAAGTTGTTTATTCAATACGATCACAACACCACTTCCCCAGTTACTAATTTTAATAAACTAGCATTAAAATATGTAATATTTTTTCATTTACTTTGAAGAACATTAGTAAAGCATGCTAAAAGCTGCTCATACTTATCTGGTCGCTGAGTGGTAATTTTGCACAAACTTTATTCAAACAGGTCTAAGTAGAGGGGTTTTTCTTCACTTCCTAAAAATTCTGCCATGAAATGCTGGGAAGCCCAGGTAACTTTTCCCCAATCTGCTTTATAGGCACAAAGTGCTTAATTTTTATAAAGTCCTTTGGGCTCAATATTAAAGCTGTTTTCTCAGTGGATTAAATCTTGATGGTTTGTTATGTCAGCAGCTGACATACCCAAACAGCTTTAGAAAAGTAAGGGGAAAGCTTAAACAAACAAGGCAGAGATTTTGCAGGAGTAACTTTGCCCTTCAGCTTGTACAGAAATGCAAACCTAAACACACCTCTGTTCATTTTGCACATTACACTGAAGGCAACTTTCGTATAAAAAAATATTTAAAAAAAAAATGTGTGAATCCTAATTGCTTTCTAAAGCACAATTGGATTAATCTTTGCCATTAGTGTTCAAAAATTTCTGTGCTTATCCTCCAGTAAAGTCAACATCTAGTAAAACTTAAATAAAGCCTCAACTATTCTCCTGGTGAGTTTTCAAAATAATGATGGCACTTCTAACAGACCAAACTGCTGTCCAGATATACATGGTCTAGCTGACACAGAAGGCGACAGTACCGTCACAGAATTGTAAAGCAAAAACTTCCTCTTCTTGAAGGGAAAAAGCCTAATATATGATACTTTATTTCAATCCGTTTTCTGAAACACTATTTGATTAAACGCTAAGGAACTAGTAATATATAGATTACTGTTTCATATTAACAAGTAATGAACATTTGCTTTAAGATTACATTGAGAAACACGAGTTAAACACATTTATCTGGGCAGTATCACACAGAAACCTCTCATACTAGAAACTCAAGAGCATCTAAGCAGAATCTAGATACACATTAGACTAACTGCTGACTCCACTGCCAGTGTCTCACTATCTTTCAAAAACTTATGGTTCTGCCCACTCATTCACCTTCCCCAGGAGGGCTTGTGGAAATAATTAGCACACTATCTTTTTTCCACCCTGGAGAAGAGACTAATAGGTACTCACAATCTGGTACTTTCCATCACACTCTTCAGGACTGAATTCAGAACATGACGTAAACACAGGCTTACGTAGTCCAGCTCCACAGGGACTAATTCCCTGATTTCATCCAGGTTATTAAAAGAAAGGACTCATCACCCCCAGTATTAAAACAGCAGCAAAAAGGATACATGGAGATACATTTCAATAAACATATTTGATTGGAAAAAAACCAAAGCCACAAACTCCTGTATGCATTTCGGGGAAAGTCCACGAAAGCTAAAAACTTTGATGCCTCAGTATTAAAACAATGGACAGAAAAATCTGATACAAAGATCTTTTGCAAAGAATGATTCATTGTTCCTTCTGAGGAGCAACACTCTGCTTATTTGCATTATTCTTAAAAGATATATTTGGGATGATTGTACCACAGTGAGTTTCTCCAAGCAGAATATTGAGAGTTAAGATATAAAGATACATCTAGGAAAAACAGTTGGCTTCAAAGTTTAAGAACAGGGTAAAAACCTCCTGTAGCAACTCAGCAGAAAGTTTCATACCACAGTGTGTTTTCAGTGGCACCTAAAAAGCACAGACCTAATTGTCTGGGGTGGAGATTTTTGCATTTTTTAACATTAAGGATTGCTATAACCACATAACAGGCATTTAATCACTTTCACAATAAAGACCATAAGTCTACAGAAGATGAGAATCTACTTAGGTATCTCCCACTTACTCAGGCAGACAGAGTCTTACTTGAATTTGAGACTGATACGAAAAACTGTGGTCCAAGCACATTGGATTTCAACTTTCAAGTTTTTTTTCTTAAACAGTCCCCAAACTGTTAAAACAAACATGACAAGATGTTATTAGCTACTTTTCAGCTACATAATATGGAAAAGTATTTCTCTCAGAGCAATTCTGATATGCAGATATATGGACCATAAACAGGTTGATAGGCAGGAAATTCTTAGAGAAAAAAGTTGTGTTAAGTTTTCTGTACTCCTATGTATATTGACAACTTAACATTGAAATTTTAGATTTTCCAGAGAAGATTCTGTTGATACATTACTAGGGACAGACACCTGCAACCTGCCAGTTGCTATAGTGTAAGCATGAAGCATTAAGAACTATCCAGACTTGGTACTCCAGGACTATGATGTTTCTTTTCCTATATATACTAAGGTCTGATTTTTCCAGTTAGTTCCTAGTAGTTTACTACCTTTTTTCCTCATATTTTTTTCCAAATCACCTTGCCCTCGATTTCTCATCTCTGAATTGTAAGTGAACTTTTGAGTATTGCTCTGTGATTTTCCCAAGGATAAGAACAACAATCAAGCACTTTCCTCATCCTTGCTTTCAACACAAACTGATTATCCAGGGCTAATCTAAAATCTAAGACAGGCTTAGAGTTTCTTCTTCCTCCCATTCCCTTAAATGAATAGCATAGGAAAAAACCCAAATCACCAGCCCATAGGCAATTATGCATTGTGTACAAACAGAACATAAACAGAACTTGCATATTTCCTCTACTTTTATGGCACACATTCTTCCCCAGATATCCTAGTTATCCTCACATGAAAAGCTCACAACTAAATAAAAACACACAACTACTAAGAAATAACTATTTGTTTCACATCACTATGTAAAGTATATTAATAAAAAAAGCAAGAAAAACACCTCCCAGCCCTCCAGAACAGTTAGAAGTTTCTATAATCAAACTCTGTTCTTCATCCATCTAAAAACATAAACAGTATTAAGTATTACACTGTAATATACAACACATGTAAGCTGAAAGGCACCCTTGGAACAATTCAGACAACTCTCCTCTTCTAAAACATGGGCACAGGACCAAAAAAACCTGCTTCAATGAACACACAAACTGGCTACTAGTAAGCATTTTAGAGAGGAATAAAAGCACAGACAAAAAGTCTGGTGGAGAATGAATGGGAATCGACCTAAGGCAGGTCCAAAACCAAGTCTTATGGATAAGCACTTTTTTAAAAACACAGCTGAATCAGCCCACCTCTTTATACTCATCCACCCAGTAGCCTTCTGATGTCTACTTTCAGTGCTTTGCAACACATCATTACCATACCTTGCTTTCAGGCAAAGGATCTCTGACTTGCAAGAGAACAGGAGGCATTGGGATTAATGGCTTCACATAGCAATATTAAACATGGTATTAAAAACAGATAAGGTAGCAGGAAACAGAAGGTAGGTGTGATGCCCCATTAGATATTTTAAATCAGTTACGTAGTATTTACTTCAAATAAAATGAGATTACACTCTCAGGTGAATAAGATTTCACACTTCCATTTAAAGCTTAGAGCAAATTTAATTTGAATGGTGCAAAAACAAATCTTGGATTTTCCTCGTAGGCAATTAAATCTAACCCGTGACCCAAAACACAAGGTGGGAGTTCTGTTTTTACTGCCAGTAATGCACACCTATGCATTTGAAGATTTGTGCATGAGTTCAAAGCTTCCATAGCCTTAGTGCTCTGCACTCATATCAGGAGAAGAGCAAAAACATTATTTCAAACACATTACGTGGAAGACAGAGAAGGTGGGAAGTGTTTACTGAGTCAATTTTCCTAATCACAACCTAGTAAGAGGTCAGTACCAACTAACAGCTAACTAAGAGTTAATGGCTGGTGAAGAACAAACGATTGCCTAATACCAGGAGTGATTCTTCATTATATGGGAAAGCACGAGATCTTTCCTACTGTTCTCTCAACTTCCCCTGTCCTTTAATGAAGAATGTCATTTAAGTATAAGAGCTACTGCACAGAAAAAGAAACAAAAAAACCCAAACAAGAAAAAAACCACCCAAAAAACCCAAACACAAAACCCCCCAAAACAACGAAACACCAAGAATGTGCAAAAGGCAAGCAAAACCCATGAGCTAGGATGGTATCACACAGTTTCTTAACACCTCTCTATCCAACAGCTGCTTACTATCCAGCCTCATTTGGATGACAACTGCCCCAAAGGTAGCCCCTTGTGCAAGCAAGTAGTCTCGCCCTGCATCCAGTGCTTCTAAATCAGGCAGAAATTCAAGAGCAAAGACCTACCAAGACAAAAATTCAGCAACTGTTATTTTCCTCTAGTAATGCAAACTTCTGATCTGCTCTTGCAACAAGCAAAGATACAAGGAGCCATTAGAGAACAAATTTGAAGTTTTCCTCCTGCCCAGAAACCAGCTGCTGTATTTTTATTCTATAATTTTGTTTCTTGTAGAATGAGACACACACTGCCGACTACTTTTCTTACAGCTGACGTGTTTTGATAGACACTTGCATGAAATGCACCTCTAATACTCTTAACTATTTTCTTCTTCCTAAAGCTTTAGATCTATTAATTTAGGAGAATCTTAGATCAAAATTTCAGATCAGGGAGAAATGTTTATGGTTCCCTAATGGAAACAGTAGTTTACAAACAGAAACCAAACAGTGTAGTTAGACAGCACCAGTGGTCTATGCCAACATCATTAGCACAGAAAATGCTTTCATAAAATTACTAGCTTACTAAATTTCAATACAGAACTATCATTTAGTGACTGTTAAGAATGAAGGAAAAATATTAAAGAAAAATTCAAGAACACTCTATTCTGGAGGATTAATTTCCAAACTGGCAACACTATGATATATACAGTAACCACTGGATAAAATTCTTTTATGAAGCAACATTAAAGGGTTCTTGAACTCAAACAAGGATCATAATTACAGGTATACACATGGAAAAAACAAACCTAACTCAGTCAGCAGGGACTGCTAAAAAGGGAGGCATCACTTTTATTACTACCACTGTCTGGCCTTCAGGCTCCTAAAGGGGTTTTAGCCCTTATGTCCTAAAAGCATCTGTGTGAAACTGATATGGCAAACTTAAGACACTTACTATGAGAAAAATCTTAAATTATCTGTCTGAGTACAGAAGGTTGGTTCAGTATCTTCTTTTAATTCTCCTCTTGGATGTGCTCTGAACAACAGGCTAGTTTATAAAAGGTGGACACAACCACACCCATTACTTTTTCTTTTGATAATCATGTTTTAATTAAAACAGGATACAACTGAGTTGCTACTAGCTGAACTTCAAGATGGAAATTATTTTGACCACACCTCCTATCAGTTCCCTCAAGATATTCAGGTAAAGGGACAGTCAGATATCCACAAAACTTGAGAGCTTTACTGTAATATAAGCCACATAATTATCATATTTGAAACTACTCCAGTAGAAAAATTTCAAGCACTTCACTAACTTTATTAGTATCAGATTGAGTGCACTTTCAAACACACAAGTAGCTGTTCAGGCATTCTTTGGACTGCTCTATTGAACATGGAATAGTTTCAGTGTCTTTGAAGAACTAGCTACTCAAAAAAAATTTATCTTCATCTGTAAGGCAAGCATGCAAGATTTCCTTACTTATAAGGATCTAAAGCAGATTACAAAAAAAAAAAGTAAAAAAAAGATTTCATTAAAGAAATCTTAAAGGGGGAAAAAAAAAAAAAGCTTGGTGATCTGATTGGAAACAGAACTCTTACCTCCACATTCCTTCAGAGTACTTTAACACACAGGATTTGCCAAAAAATTAAGCCATTTACTCTAAGTGAAGTCTGATATAAAACTTAACAGTACAAAATTCACATGAATTAACAGCATCATATCTGGATTACAGAAGATTTAGTTTGTATTATTCAGCACTTCAATAACCTTTTGGCAGCCACCTTCCAATTTCCATTTTCCCTGAACAGTTTTCTACAGGTGTGTTCAAGAACGTTATCTTACCATCAGAAAGAATTACATAGCATCAAAACACTTTTCTATTCAATCATGTAACAGCAACTAGATATTCTTCAAAATGGTTACTACCCATTCAACATGCATCTCTACAGTCATGAAAAATAGTCACATTACACAATACACACTAAGCCCTGTACAGCTTCCCCCTCAAAATACCCCAAAATATGGATCGAACAGCTTTAGCCTCTCACTGAGGAAATAATTAAATGCCACATATTGCTAATTTGAGATCTACTTCATGTAACAGTCTTACTAAAAAGGGAAAAATTAAAAGGCCACAGCTGTTTGTTAAGGATAGACACTGACTTGTTAAGGATACTCTCAAAGCACTGGAATATAACTATTTCTAAAGAGACATTAATTTTAATCCAATCACTCTAGCATTCAGGAAATGGTATTTTTGACTGAAGGTCAAAGGTTCTACATACCTCAAAGCCAAGTCTATCCTTCTCTTTCCAAAAGCAGAAATGCGTAACCTTCTTATCCCAAAATTCATCTGGCTTTACTACACATACAAGTGACACCTCAGCTGGAACAACATTCTGTAAAACAAATGAAAAAATAAGTAAAACATTTGAGATTAAACCTTCATTTATCACAGAAATCATCTGTTCAACAACTTGAATTGAAACTGCTGCGTTCAAGTGTGCTCTATCCTGCTTTGTAGCAGATTGGATATTTCATAGCACAATCATGTCAGAATTGAAAAGAAATTCTGACCTCTTTACTCCCAGTTCTGAGACCAAAGCATTAGTCCATGCTACATCATTAGAGAAAAATAGGAATTATTGGGTAAACTTAATTTTATTTATGGAATTTCAATAAAAAATTATTTAGGACAATAAAGCTTTTGCCAGCATCATTTGCTATGCACAAAGAAACTAATGATAAAGTTAGAAAATAATTGTATATTTTGTTATTAAATCATGATTATATCCTATACTTCTCTAGTACATATCACTTAGACTAGAAGTAAAGGCCTTAATGTTAACATTTCAACATATTAATTCATAAGCTTATTATCACTAACATACTCCTCAGCCTAAAACAGTAATTTCAAACTGATTTTGTTGTCACACTGGATGTAGATCAAGAAACAGATACTCTTGATTCCTCTGAAATCATCAGCTAAAGCAATAAGCAACACTGAGATAACCACAGTACTGACATCAAGGTGACACAGTGCATGGGATTTTTCTTCAAATACCTGATTTTATTTAGAAGAAATTCTGAAAAAGTTATATAGAGATAAGTGAGAAAGCACAGCACTGAAAGAAAGGATATTTTATTCTTGCATCACTAATGAATATACAAAAACTATTTAAACATAGACAGCATTTTTAACACGTCTCCTTGATAACCAGCCAGCTCCCTTAAGAACCGCATAAGTCCAAGCAGAGAGCAATCTCAAGTAGTCTGTACAAGTAATTAGTTTACATATGAAAATCTTTATTCCTTCTTTCTAAAACATACAGATGTGCAAATTACTGTTGTCCCTCACTTGAGTGAGCCTTATCATCCACTTTTCAGATGGTTTCCTTCTGCACAGAACTTTGTCACAGAACCACATTCTGTGATTTTACAAGTCCATAAATTGTCTACTTCTTAATAAAGAACTTGCTACCTGTATAACAAAACACCCATTGGAAACAAAAACCCATTAGAAAACTAATGAGTCAACTATGAGCATATAAAACTTCACTTACCTGTAGCATTAACACAACTGTCTTCACGACATTCCATTGAGATTTTCTGCCATCTACTATCACAGTAAATCCTCTAGCTTTACATTTCTCACTAAAAGAAAAAAAAATACTTAGAAAAAAATTCATTAACAAGTGTCATATCACAACGAGTCAAGATTTCAACTTTACTGAAAATTACAACTACACAGGTTTTTACTTGTAAAATACTGTCTTAAAAAGCTTTAAATTTAGAAATAACTTCCCATACTATTGCTCAAGCATATTAGATATTCCAAATCACAATTCAGTAGCACTGAACTGCATTTCACAATATAAGCATTTATTTTAACTTCAGGAATTCTAAAATATTTCATAACCAAAAAGTTGACAAAATCCTCAGAATAGGAGGTCAATTTACAGATTCATAAGACAAAGGGATATCAATTTTCACAAGGTCACTTGCAAACTGGCACAGATTTGAGGATACAGCTACAGATTACTTGATGCATGTCTAAGCAGAAAACCATAAAACATGCTTAGATTTCTTTCCTGAACAAGTGGAATAGAAATTGCATTACACAAAAAGCCTCTATAAGGACAGAGGCTTTATGTATGGATGTAGAAGTACATGTTGTAAGCTGACATAATATTGTAATAATATTGTAAACTGATAATCTCTCTTTCTTCTAATAATGTTTGAGTCCATATATATTACAAAAAACACCTGCTGTTTATCATTAGTTACAAAGCCAAAAATTCAATTGCAGAAATACAATTCATTGTACTTCTGCTCAAGTACAAAATGGGAGAAAATCTTTCCAGCTCATTTCTAACTGAAGCTGGCAACAAGATATTCACAACAACAGCTGGACAGAGTTTAATGGTGGCAGCAACCTCTGTCTGGCAGCAGCAGCTGTTATGTCCTCTCAACCAGCACACCAGCAGCCAGAAGAGGACATGGAATTCAACCCAAAATTTCAGCATTATTTACTACATTAGTGTTTCTCGCACATATCTTGAAGAAATTTTACCCAATACACTGTAAACACTTACACCTCAAATTTTGGACACAACTATCCATTCACACCAGAATGTGTATTTCAAAACCAGTTACAACATATGGCATGTGCAACTGAATTAGAAGTTAAACACATTACTTCACACATAGAACGTGGGGGGAAAATAAATGTTAGATGTTTCTTGGACAGCTATATGGGTTTGGGACATCTCTCCTTTTTTCAAATACTCTTCAGCAAGTATTTCTAAAAGAAAAAAGTCAAGCTCTTAGGCCGAAAAGGTCTGCATTTTCAACTGAAAAACAGCACGCAAACAAAACCAGATGATTTTTCCATACACTCTCCAGAAAAGAGAGGTTATTTTTTTCCATGACTGACAAACAGAACATTAGATGTGGGAACACTGAACTTTGTTTTCAAACAGATTTCCCAGTTTGTACAAAGTACATAGAGTGCTTTGGTCAATTTTTCAGTTATTTTTACAGTACTATATGTAAAAATATATATCAGGATGAGACTGTGGAATTGTTAATGCTTGCAAGAACAACAATTACTGCATCTGTTCCACAAATAGTGCCAAGTCCTTAAGTCAACAAGATGGTTTGCACAGATAACCATTTGGCATTATCACTTTACAAAAGAGAATGAGCTGTTTGAAAAACCCTAAAACTTACATCTTAACTTTAAAAACTTGAGTTGACAGCTAACTTCTGTCCTCATATTTTTAGGGCCAGTCCAAAGGTGAGAACTACAAGCTACAACAATTAGGCACTTAGCAAAGAAAAAGGATGAAGCTTTTTTACTTTGGGCAAGACTACCTTTGTGAACTGAGGAGTTTTATTGGAATGGCTCATTAATTTACATAGCTATTTGAGAGCACTGTCATGAAAAAGAAGTTACCAAGGGGGTACCAAGAAGTGAGGAAATACCCAAGACAAAAAAAACCATACCCTGCTATACAGAATAAAAGGACATATGCAAGCCTTAGTAGCTATCCATTTCTTTAATTGATTCATATGGTATCACATTTTAAACAAATATTTATGCAAAATCAATTTTTGGTGTTGAAAGGCAAGAAAAAACAATAGAAAGATCCCTTCTACCACTGGAAAAGAAGGCAGTCCAGAAAATAATTCCTCTTAAATCACCTTGGAATACTTAGAAGGTAGTCCAGTGTGACACTGAGCTCATCCATACTCGTCTGTTCAAGGCATAATGGAATTGTCAGAATGAGGCCACTTCTTCTGTCCTTCCCTCCTATTTTTGGGGGGAGAAAGTCATTAGAGAAAAGCAATATGGCAGCTTTAAGGTGCAGTAAATACTTTGTAGTTACATGGTCTTAAAACACATAATTGAAGTAATTTTTAAAGGTGCTATGAAAATCACAACTGACATTTCACCTCAGTTGTGATGATTTATTCACCACACTGATACTTAAGACATCACCAAGGCTTCAGAGCAGACACCAAAACTGTAGCTATCATAGTCTTCCATCTAGTACTTTCAACATCAAGCACCACAAATCAAGTTTTCCAGAAGCATTCTTTTTGTATATCTAGATTACATTTTCTAGAAGCATCTCCTAGACCTTCTACACTACCAGCCTGTCAAAAACCTGGTAAGCTTCCAAGGTGAGCAGCTCCCACTGGAACACACCACCTCCTGACACACTGACTACACTGAAGCAGGCTAAATTGACCTAGCTAAAATAAACCAAACTTGTCAATTTCTGAAGTCAAGAAGTGTTTTGCTAGTTCTCTACCTACCTTAGAGTAGACAACCAGGCCCCAAGAACTAATACAGATATCTATGGTAGCAGTGAAATCAGCAAGATAATAATACTAAACATATAAAGTATTCCTTCTCTGTTTCCTCTGACATGGGAGTAGAAAATGTTACCTTTAACCCAAGATTCAAGAAGTTACCTGAATTAACCACTCTGCCATATTCTGATTATTTTCATGCATGGGTGATTCTGCTTCCATCCATTCCTATCAATAAACCCTGAAAATATTCACTATGTATTTCAAAAAAAAAAAACCAGAAAGGCTTATTGTTGGATGTCTGCTAAGTCATACTGAAACATCATGACAACAACTTTACAGGTCAATTTGCAGGCTACAGTGAAAACAATTGCTAAAGCCAATAGCAATAGCTTGGCTACTAGATAAAAAGTTTAAGAGGTCCTTTTGAAATATGACAGAGTGCTAACTAGCAATATATTTCTGATAAGTACATCCAGCAAATACAAGTAACCAACCTAAAAATCCCATCCAAAGTATACAGGGAGGAAAAAACCCCAAACTGTACCTGAAAGAAAAGCCAATTTTTTCTTCAGAATGGGTAGTATTACTGAAGCTTCCATTCTACTTCAGATAATTTTCACAGCTCTGAAACACACAAAGTTAAAGTTGTCAAGCACGGGAAATCAATTCTGGCATTATTACTAGAATGAACACTGACCAAAACACTTGTACTCTTCTGAAGGACGTATGCAACATTGTAATCAAAATTCAGAGTATTGGAATTATTTTTCCTTTTCCTCTCCAAGTTATATTTCAAGATTATTACAAACGTCTCTTTATTACAATCAATGAAGAAAACCCACACACACTTTGTTACATTTACATATAAAAGTTGGAATCAACTGATTGACTCAGGAGAGCATGTTTCTTTCCTATTGTGAAAAGACATTTAATATGCAAGCACTGCCAAGCTTCTGCCATAGTAGTGACTGCCCAAGGATAAAAACAGTTCTTTTGTTCAGTATTTCCTGGAACCAAAGGAAGGATTCTGTTCTTTCAAAGTGGAGGGACATGAGTCAGAACAATTGCCAGTAATTTCAAACACCTGGCCTTTGTTACAGGAACTCCAGTTTTTCAACTACCTCTCTTCTACAAGAGCTTTGATGTACTCCATTCAGAAAAAAAAAAACTGGAGAGGCTATCAGAACACACCAGAAAAAAATCTTTGAGTTAAAAAAAAAAAAAATAAGGTTTAACATCCCTCTCTCTTTCTAGCACACTAGAGAATCTTGGGATGAATTAATTTAGTGCGTTTTATAATTCTGGAAAGTGAGACAATTTCAAGAGAGTTGGCATCTATTTTCAACTAGGAGCTGCCAAATGTGTTTTTAAAAAGTACACTGCCGAAATGCAGACAAATACATTTAGACCTACTAATAAAATCTAAAGTCTTTTTACCTTGTTGGGAGAAAAGGAAAATGACAGGGTGTTAAACTGGCCACCAAGGTCTCAATTTAGAATGAGAAAATACTGATGTGTTGCTCAATATCATACCACCGTTTAGCTTAAAGAAACAGATCCAGTGTTTATGCATCAATTGAAAAAAGCATTTGGACTCACTGAATGGAAAAAAGCTACAGAGTCAAAACAAGAGCACTGAAGAGAAGAGATTTCACTTGAGGAATCTGAAACACTTTGAGAAGCTGCATTTTATTACTTCCAAAAAAAATGACAATTTATCAACGCTCAAATTAAAGAGGTTCTAGCATTTTGCTGAATTTCAGAAATCATCTAGGGTGCTGCATGCCCACTTGCAATCTACTTGCCCAAATAAAATACAATATGCCAAGTTTTAAAACTTATGTATAAAAGAAGCACACTAAATAAAAGAACTATATTGAAGAAACTCACAGAACTTTAGAATGGCATGGGCTTTCAGATTTTTAAATCAATACAGTAATAATGTTCATCCCTAACATTATATTCATTCTTTTAAACCTTTCTACAGAAAAGTGGCAAGACTAAATCCACATGATATTTATAATTAAAACCTAAAAATCAGAAGGGTGTTCCAGTGAAACAGAAACCTCTTCCAACCTCCTCACCACACCAAAACAAATACTAGTGGAGAAAATTCTATTAAATATAAACTAAAATATACAGGTATGTATTAGGAGGAGGATGAGGCTATAGAACCAATACAGAGAGTAAAATAGGTAAAAATAATTTGCAGAACAGTTACTGCAAACAGTATTTCAGGATGCAATCTAATGTGAAATCAAATCACAACCTAATCACAAATCCCCTACCATATCTAGGGTCTGGAAAGACTGTAAATTACGGTTTTAGCCAACATACTTTAAAATTCTAGAAATTTTTTCAATTCTAGAATTTTTCCCCACAAAAGCCACAAAACCCCCACACAATATAAACTACATGTAGTTCAGCATTAAAATGCATAAATGCTCATGAAGAATATCACCTGAATTTTCCTCTACATACCTTCAGTTTCATCTAATAAAAAATAAAAAACCAAAACATTTTAAAAGTTTATTAAAAAGAGAGAGTAGAGGGAGAATTTGACAGACTGACAAGATGATTGGAAGCAAGACACCCTGAAGATGTTAGAAAGAAGCTGCTCTTCAGTTAACAGGTGTTTTCTTTCTAGGCAACCCAGTGAGAACCACTGGTCAAACACAATAACAATCACATTCAGGTTCAATGAGAATATAAACATCTTTATCCCAATTCAATAGATCTGAAACATTTAATACTCTCAGAACATCGTACACAGTCTCTAAATGGTTTAATCTTTTTATTTCCAGTTTCAAAAATAAGTCCTTTCTTCATTCCCTCATCGTGTATCAAACAAAAGAGCATAGCTGGTCTATTGAACACAGGACTAAAAGCTGGGGGGTGAGGGGGAAGTCTGGTTTCTGTTCCATGTTCTTTTAAGAAATATACATATGGCTTTCAGCAAGTCATTTATCCCTTTTAGTCTTCATTCAGTCCCTCCATCTGTAAAATGGAGATGATGTATATCAACTCCCTTTCTACAAGAGTACTGTGATGTTTAATTCATTAATGTTTTTGAAGACTTGAGAGATTAGATGGAACTCCATAGATCTGCCTATAAATAACCAAGCAGCAGATGGGCAGCTACATTCAAAACTGTAACAGCTTGCAAGTCCAGGCAAACAATAGCACAAATAACAATAGATGATCCACTGAGGGGGCAAGGAGGGGGAGGGAAAAAAAAAAAAAAGACAATCATATCCGATTATTTTTTTTTTTTTCTTTTAGAAGTCAATTTGTGAACTTCAGACCTTCAAAATTCAACAGCTTAATTCCCTGAAGCCAGCATATAACTTTTTTCAGATACTAATTTCCACTCACAAACCATTACCCCATACTTTCCGTGGATCAGTCTAAACAAAGTTAAATTTGTCCCACCCAAATAAAATCCATGTGCAAAAGACAGAGAGAAAGCTGAATATCACAGTCATCTATTTAGATTACTATTTCACCATCCCTTACAGTGACATTCAAGCAAATGAGAGCGAAGGAGAGATGACATCCCAAGTGGCACAAAGACAGAACACACAGGTGTCTCCAGGGCTGACACCACAGTGCAATCTGAGAACACATTGAACTTGCCCCCAAAATAGAAAAAGGCTATAAGTATTCACCTCTTAATGCTGTCCTCAATTAAAGAACAATTAAAGAATTATGGAATCAGGTTACTCAGCTGGACAGTTTCAAAAAACAACAAAACCTGATAGATGAACATCAGCTTAGGTGCTCAAATGCAGTGTTTGGTTTTTACTCTTTAGTATACTATGAGCAGCACTAATAAAATTTTAAGGTTAAGAGCCCTTCCAAGATCTCAGGAGAAAAGGTAACTGTATTTTGGGAAGATTAAATCAAGGTTTTTGCTTTTTCAACCATTTTTCAACCATTTTGTCCAGTTATGATTTTTTTTTCTTTTAACTATCTGTAAAGACTAACCATAAAAAAGGGCATACTGAAGCTTTTCTTGTATCCAAAGAAAATATTTGATCTTCTACAACCTGTCAATTCACACTATAGGATTAAGGAAATAAAAACCATAGACTCAGTAGATTTTATTAGTATGCAAGCTTAATTTTAAATCAAAATGCAACCATACAATGTCAGATCCTTTACACACAATCAATACTCTAATTCAGAAACTTGTGATGGCAGACAAATGGACAGATTGATAATGTGCTCTACTTTCATTTAAACCTAGGGTTAGCTTGCTAGGCCATGATCCAAAAGCACATTGTCACAGTCACACCAAACTTAAGCTTTGAAAAACTGCATTTCTTCTCTCCCATTTTCATCTGGAAGTTCATAGCATACCTTGTACACCTTTGTCTTTTAACTATAGTTAGCAATATAATTTAGAAGAGCTGCCTGTTAACTACTTCCTCCATTGGAGCCATCTTTCATATTTGTTTCTCACCCTCCCCCTCCCACTCCCTAGCATTATGTGAGAAATGAAGTAAACGATGAGTGGCAAAAAGAAGTGATGAGCTATAGACTGAATAGTGAACCTGCAAATGAAGAACAATCAAATAAGAGAAGTTCTGCCATTCAAGAAGACATTGTACTCCTAAGTTTTAACTTTGATCTCAGTCAACTACTCATTTCACAGAATGGTAGAGATTTTTCTCAGACTCAGAGCAAATGTCAAATGGAAAGAAAAGAACACCAAGCACAGAGACAATGAACCAAGTAGCACCTGCGTGTACAGCTGTAAAACACAATAACAACATCTCAACCTTTTCATACAAGAAGGGCAAGTTACAGGATACTGTGCAGCAATCAGACCTCTCTCAAAGAACAGCACTGCTTTAGATTCAAAAGACATTTCCACAGACAGCAATCTTGCCCCAACCCAAAGGAACACATGCAGAAGTTCACAGCAATGCTCTAACACACGACAAATAAAATGATAGCTACCTGGAGTTTTCTACTCTTTTCAGCCACAGCCCAAGCCAAACACACAGGGTATATGTTAAATTGCATCAGTTTCCAGCTTTCTTTAATCTAGAATAGTAAAGAGAGTAAGTCACAGGTTTTGTATGCATCTCCACATTTCCTTTTCTACCCCATTTACAGATCCCCTGTTTACCTTCCTGCAGAGCCCTATTGCTTGCACCTGTAGGATACTACCACATGTGACAGAACACTTAACTACTTTACACCCTCCCCTGCAGCAGGCAACCAAAACAGCCAAAGTTGCAGTCATCTGATAAGAGTCCCAACCACTCCACAGCATCAAGTAAACACAGAATATGCAAAAATATGGGAGGCTGCTTTTTTCCTACCTTTCTGCATAGCAACAGGTCAATTGAAATGCTACATTCAAAGCATAGCATAGAGGTTTTCCCTTCCTTGTCACACCTCCCTAGGACCCATTAAAAAAAAAGTATTTATCTCAGATTAAGTCTTTGAAGCTTTACCTAGTCAGAGATCTCCTGGAAATGAGACAGCAATCACAAGGTACAAGTTCTACCACAGAAATAGTTTTTGAGTCAGAGGGAAGAAAAATAATGAGTAGTAGAATAAAAACCAGATACTCCTATCTCCCTCTACTAAAAAATAAAAAAACAAAAAAACCCACCAAGTTACAAAAGCTAGCAAGAATGAGATGGGGGGAAATGTCTACCTTATCTCTGATTTTTAAGAAATTGTCTGAAACCAGTTTGTGATATAAGACCACATAAGGCTCTTATGCCTTCAATATGTCATAAAACTAAGACAGTAAGAGGAAAGAGGTTGGAATATCCCAGGCCACAAGCAGCAGAGTTGAAACAGAAAGTCAAAAAGACAAACAGCTGCACTGATGAGTACAACTGTTGACAGTTTAGAGCAAACAAAAAATAACTTTCCTCTGGGGTGTAAGATTAGAACTTCTTGTTCCTTTCATTACATTTATGTAAGAAAACAATCTAAAACCTCGTAACAATACACGCACTTGGCACTGGTTAAAAACACATGTGGCTCAGGCCCCCAGAATCACTTCTCAGGCCAATACAGCAATGCTGCAGCCAAATAGAAGCAAGAAGAAATGGTCTTCTAAACCATAGAGAGTGGCAGGGGTGATGAAAGAACAAAGAATTGTTTCAGAGGTAAAGTAGAGTAGGCACTGTAGATATAAGAGATGCAGACACAAAGGCAGTCAAACTTTTTAGGTGGAGAAAACTGACTCAAAACCAGAAAATAACAAATGAAAAGCTAATAAAAAGACCATTTACAAATATCTAAAACTTTAAGTTCAATACCTAACCAAGAAAGTTCCCAGCTCAAGAATAAGACTTTGTGTGGACCTGGAAACATCCTGAACAGTTTCCTCTACATTTTCAAAAAAATATTTATGGTAGTGGCTTTTGCTGCCCTCTCACTAAACAACACACAGGGTAGACAATAAACAATAAAACAGACAATAGGCAATAAAAATCCCTTCCTAAATAATAAATAATAATAAGTAATGTGTCATTTGAGACCTTTGCTAATCTTAAGCAAACACGAAAGTAGAAAAGACTGAAATACGACCAGCCTGGTACATAAATATTTTGAAATTTAAAAATCTGAAAGAATAAGGGATTTCAGACTTATACTAATTCACCACTGTATAATCATCTTTGCTGCCCTTGAATTATAGTGTGCAAGAGAAATAAATCTCTTTAACTTGCACAGATGTCTTCAGTTTCTGTGCTCAGGTTAAAAATTTTGAACATTTCAGATGCAAACCACAAATTTAATTGGCCACAGCTACCACCTACAGTAACCACAGCACCTCACCTTCTCTCCCACTCCCCTGAAGCAAAACATGCAGCATTCCATAATAAATAATGGTCACATGCTTTCAGATATACAAAAATCTCTAAAAAAAGTTCTCTAACCTGCTACTTGGAGCAATTTGCATAGATATAATACTCACACATTTGCCACCAGTATTATTTTCTAGAGTCAAATTAGAATGCAACATGAAAATTAGCAAACACTCCAGTAGCAGAAGGAAACAGACAACCTGCACTGAGGGTATACTGATTAGAAAGAAACTATCACTTTTACCCACACCTAAAAGTAGGTAAGTGATGGCTCCTTTTATCCATTTTATATATATATACACATACGTATATACATATATATCATTTCTTACCCTTTTCCTCAAGAAGGGCAATTTATTTACTCAAGTTCAGCCATACTTATAATTTAGTGACCAATTATCAAGTTAAGAATTCCATTTATCCTATTATTCCAATACTTTTTTGGGGGGGGAGGCATAATTGGCCTGGTCAACATCCATCCTTCATGACAACTCTCTAAAAACACATATCAAATTCTCTGAATTCTCACATGCTTACTACATCTATCTCCTTTGAATCTTTACTTCCTCAAAGCCCGAAGTCATACCTTCATCTCCTCTTAACTCCTGTAATTTCCTTCTTAATGGGTTCTTTATGTCCCAACATTCCAAACTTCAGCTTGTCCAAAATGCAGCAGCTCATCTTCTCACCTAGAAACAGGAAAACAACACTCCATGAGTCTAGAGTCTGCTGTAAGAATAACCTCACTTCAACATCCCTCTCACTCTCATTTAGCCTAAACTCTTATGCTTAAACACCCTCTAAGACACAGAGTAACAGCATCTTACATTTTTAAATACTAACACTACATGATACACTGTAACACAGGTTGCATGCTTTGCAGTACCCAAACCAAACTATGTAAAGTAACTTTAGTATCAGAAACTTTATGTTATAGCACCTTTTAAAGATTTTTAAGTCAACAGATGAAAATGAAGTTAAAGGCAGTATGAGTTACAGACTAAATAAACTTGGCAAAACCAACTGCAAAGATACTGTTCTATTCAGTGTATTCATGCTGTGTCAAAGCTCAAAAAAACCCAAATATACTGTGTGATAATTTTAAAAGACCTTATTTCTGGAAGAGATTGATCTTACCATTGGTCCTAGAATGCAACGCTCGGGATACAAGTTAGAGCTCTGGATTCCTGCAAATTAGAAAGTATTTTAGCATACTTTTGGACATTAATAATCTAAAACTTTATTACCTTAGAGGCTGGTAACTAGGGTTTATTACAAAGCTGCATCACAAGGGAGTCAGTATTTCACACACAAATACTTGTAAGCTAGGCATTCGAGTGGAGTGGGACAGCAGGAATCCTGTATTTTCTACCAAAACATATGGTAGACATCACCATTGTTTATAATTAGCAGGCAAAGCTCCTGAGGCAGCACCGGAAGCAGTGGAGAAGTAACAAGACTCAGAATCCTTGTAGTATGCTTTCAGTCAGAGGTAAACCACACAGAGCTTTAGGCAAAATTGAAAATAGAACAGTGTTAAGTGTTATTGTGAAAAGAGGAAGAAGATATTCCTTAAAAAAAAACATTTGTTCCTTCCTATTTGTATTGGAAGATACAGAATTAAGAGATATGCTGAGGTTTTACATTTGATGCTAATGCTTCAAGGCTTGCATGGAACCTTGTAATTAACCAAATTCCACTATTCAATTCCATAACAAAACACAGAAATTCACAATTAGTGTACATTGTGTTAGAGGTGAAGATAGGATGCTAAACACATTTCACGGGGTTTACAGCTACTTAGATGCAGCAGGCATTACAGTAATATCTCTTTAAACAAGTTTTGATTGAAAAGAAAACTACCTACATTACCATAAGTTTTCTAGTCAGGCAAATAAACTAATGGCCTCAAAAACGTGTAGAGAAGGCAAGAGACCACAACCATAGATCAGGAGCAAGAATATCAATGGCAAGTGCTCAAGATAGCTCAGAGACATGGCAGAATTCCTGCGACATCATTTCCTTTCCCTACAAGACCCTAAGGTTGGCTTTAGCAGCTTTATCAGAAGCTGTCAAGCAAAGGTGTTCTAAATTTTTCCAGCCACTGACAGTCGCTGGATAACAAAGGTATTCCTCTTCATACTCTGTTCCTAAGGCCTTTTGATAGTTATGCAGCACTGTATGAAGTTCACCATCGTGGTCTCCCGTACCTCCAGGGTTCCCCACCTATGACTACTCCTAAGCAGCACTCATCTGAAACTGAGCTGAACTTCACCTGACTCCTTTATTCTTATGCTGGAAATAACAAAGGCATGTACATTCTCCCTTTACATAAGCTTGGAGAAATACAATCCCATAGTCAATTTAGAATTCTAGTCTACAATTGCATGAGACATCAGGGCACTGTTTCTTGTAAGGAAGCACATACATTTTCTTCTCTTAACTTCTATTTCTAGAAAAACTGATATTACAAATAGACTAAACTGCAAATCTATCAGCGTCTCACTTTAGAAAAAAGTTGGCTGAGGTAACTTTACAGGATTCTTCGAGCAGCAATTTAAAATACAAAGAGTTGTGCAAAATCCTAAAACCCATCAGTAACAGAACATTGTTACTGTCCCTAATTCTGGTGACAACTTGTGTTCAGTTTCTTCCAATGACAGAGTAAAGCACGGCCAGCATGTCACCAGCAAGCAGTAAGGCCTCTCTGACCAAACTCTGATCTTCAGTTTTAATCTGCGGAACACCTTTCCCTTAAGTTTCTGCTTAGTACAGACAATGAGACCAGGACTGTAAAATCTCACATTCAGAAAAATGAAAACCCTTACTAGCACTAAGGTTCATCACCATCACTGTTTCTATAATGTACTAACAGGATTAACCATTTACTATACACTGAACCTTAGCTGACCATGTCACATAATGGCAAAAGGGGTTAAAAAACCTCCTAAACATCCTCAACACAGTGAATTTTGATGTGTGAATACAGCATCCAATTTTTAGGACAATGCAGACACTGCAATATTAAGAATGCAGAGGACCAATATTTCCTTTGGGATAAGACAAAAGAAGTGACAAAAGCACTTACTAATACCCATCCGTGTAAGCCTTAACCATTTTGATCATTAAGAAAATGGCAAAAACTCAGAAAACAAAGACATTATCTGACAATCGTCTCCAATCTTAATCAGTTGCTTACATACACTGATACAGATTCTTTAAAAAAAAAAAAGGTGCCTTAGGGCACCTTGTTCCTACAACTGCCTGGTTAAAATTCTCAAGGGACACCACCAGATACAGGCAGAAAGGCAAAATTACTAGACAATGGAGCTGTCAAAAAATCGAAGAAAAAGCAGCCGTGGCTCTGAGAAACCACAGCTTCAGCAGTGAATCAGCTTCCCGACCAGGCAGCACTTCCAGAAACCCAGGACCGGCCGCCGCCGAAGCAGTGACAAGGCAGTGACTCGCCCCCACCAGCCGGCCGCGCACCGGGAAAACCCCCAAGAGAAGACGAGCGGATCGGCGAGCCGACTCCCGCCTCCCTCCGGGGGGCTCTCCTTCGCCCGAAGCCTTCCCCTTCCTTCTTTCCTTCTTTCTTTCCTTCCTTCCTTCCCGACCTTCCCCTGGCAGCCGCGGTGGGGCCCGGCGGGAGGGGGCCGCCGCCCTCCCCCGCCCGCCGTCCGCACAAAGGCAGGGCCCGGCGAGGCGGCAGCGGCCACCCGGGAGCCCCCCCGCCACCGCGGCCACGTATGTAGCAGCACCACGAACAATACCCAAACCTGTTGCGTGGGTTCCCCCGGGCTGTACCGAGCTGCCGTGCCCCCAGCCCAGGAACAGCCGGCGGGACTCACAAAGGGGCACAAAAACGGGAGGGGTGGGGGTGAAAGGGGAAGTAGTCAAGCTCCGTAGCCGGGCGCCAGGTACCCCGTTACCCGACTGCCGGCCGCAGGGATGCGGCACCGGCCCGAGAGGGCTGTTCTGCCGCAAGGCCGGGCTACCATCGGGCCACCACCGCCCCCCGGGAGGGCCGGAGCCAGCCACCGCCCGACGGAGCGAGGCGCCCCTCAGCTCCAACGACGACGCCCAGGGAACAAAGCATGGCCAGGCCGCAGGGCCTGCGCTGCGCCCGGGGACAGCCCTCCGCGGGGCGGGGGCGAAGGAAGAGAGACCCTCGGACGCGGATACTCACGCAGCTGCGGCGCTCCGGTTGCCCGAGCTTAGAGGACGCCGGCGGCAGAGCGGGCGGACGCGGGGCGGAGCCTGGACCCGCCCGCTCCGGCCAGGCTGCGGCGGCTGTCCTCTGCCGCTTCGTACCGCCTTGCTGGCCCGGCAGCAGCCCCCAGGGACGGGGGTGGCTCCAGCCCCTCCCCCGTCGGCAGGGAGACAGCGAGCGCCGGGCGCTGCTGGGCCTGCTGCGCTTCGTTGCCTTCGCTTCAGCCCCACCGCCGCCTCTAGGGCGCGGAGCTGCGATACGGACCGCCTCTCCCGCGGAGCTGCCGCGGCAGCTGCGCGGAAGGCGGCCCCGCCGAGAGGCGGCAGCGCGGAGCCCCTCCCCGGCGGCAGACAATGCACCGCTGCAGCCCCGCAAGGGGGGTGCCGGGCGCTGCGCCCCGCAGCCCTCGGCCCCTTCCTGCCGCCTCGGGCTCCCGTAGGTAACAGAGGGGCCATCGTAATTACCCAACACAGGACACGCTGGAGTCTGACTGCAGATATATTAGCACCAGCAGACCTGATAAAATAACAGGGGTCGTAATTTACTATTTGGAGCTCCATGTGCGCGAGTTTATGTTGAATGAAGTCAGATTGATCGCAGGTGATAACTGGCAGTCGATAATGCCTCAGGCAGATGTCGGCTTCCACCCGTGGCTCTTGGCTGTCAGCGTTTCAGTAATCTTAACCGTAACTCGTATTTAGTTTCTCCTAGATTGCAGTTTCATAACCTGTTGTCTGTCCAGGCTCCTTCAAAAATTGTGAAACTTGTCACATCACGACTGAAGTAATACAAGCAAAAATGCGGAATGAAATGCTGTGAAGAAAGCCAGCCAGGACAATTACCTTGCTTTCAGTCTGACTGCCCTAGGGTCAAGTTGCTGTCAGTCACAAATCTGCTGCTGCACACATCATTTTTAGACCATGTAATGGCTTAAAGAAAACAAAACAACAACAACAAAAAAAACAACAACACAAAAAGAGCAACTGAATATCATTTGCTAAGTCTCATTCCAAATAAGAAAACTGTCTCACATAGACTGCAACTGCTTGGTTTCTCCCCTCAAAGCACAATGTGCAAAACCACTGCCGTTTTCCCCCTTTTCTAGTGGCTGCCAGTCAACATCTGCTGTAGCAATCAACCTCAGCATCACCATCACAGTACGCCTGTGGTACTGACCTCAGCCCCGGCCTCTGCTAACTCCAGAAGCTGGCCCTCTCTCAGCACTTCAACTCACTGGATATGCAAGAGCTAAAGACAAAAAAAATTGTCATGAGAATTTTCAGAAGAGGTATATCAGGCAAGGCCTGTCAGCCTCCAGAATGTATCTGCTCTGTCCAGTATTTCTTTTTTGGAAGAATACTTAAAACATCAACATAAAAGGAAGAGGAAGAGTTAATAAATACCTAACAGCTTGTAGAGATAAACAGAGGTATGTGATCTTCATCAGTTTCCCACCACCATTTTCCCACCACTTCCCCTCAGTAATTGCTGTAGAGAACCATATAAATTATTTATTTTTTTGTACTTTAATAAAGAGGAAAATTTTAACTATATTTCACAAGTGTGCGCTAATGTGTCGGATACAACTTGTAGGTCACTGTTCTACATTTATGCTTATTTATTGCATACTTCTGTTCAGAAGGTAAGACAACAGAAAGAGGGTTTCACTGCTCTTAAAATCCCACAGGCTGTTTCTTTGTAATCTCTGACTGTAGGACAAACAATGTTTCAGAACACTATTGATATGAACTGATACCCAGCACCAATGTCCAGCACAAGCGTAATCTCAGAGCAGGACACCGACACATTTATCTTTAAAAGGAACAAAACTAAAATCAACAAAGGGAAAAATACATCTGACTGCCATACTGAGTTTTTCTTTGTTACTTCACACTTCTAAAAACCTCCATAGTGCAGGCATCACATTCTCTTGGCCATTCATATCACATAGCCTGTACAATAAATAGAAGTACATGTGTTTATTACAAGATGGTGCACTGTTAGTGATTTTGCTTTGGCTCGTGGATTAATTAATAAAATTTCTCATACAAACTTTTCTGAGAAAAGAAACACAGGCCAAAAGGACATAGAACAAACTTCTCATTTTTCCTGGTCACAGGTGGAATCTCTTCTCAATGAATGAGTCTTCTCCTGCAGAGAGAAGGAGCAGAACTCTTGCAGCAACTTCCTAATTTTAGTATTTTTATTAGTGATATAGACAGTGGGTCAAGTGCATCATCAGCAGGTTTGCAGGTCACACCAAGCTGAGTGGTGCTGTGGACAAGCCAGAGGGGATGGGATGGGATAGGATATCAACCAGAAGGACCTGGCCAAGCTGGAGAGGTGGACCTCATGAGGTTCAACAAGACCAAGTGCAGGGTCCTTCACCTGGGTCAGAACAATCTGTAAGGTAAGTACAGGCTGAGGGATGAGATTTTAGAAAGCAGCCCTGCAGAAAAGGACTTGGGGTGCTGATGGATGAGAAGCTGGACATGAGCCAACAGTGCACACTTGCAGCCCAGAAGGCAAATCACATCCTGGGCTGCATCAAAAGAAGCATGGCCAGGAGACTGAGAGAGGTGATTCTGGCACTTTGCTCTGCTCTGGTAAGGCCTCACCTAGAATATTGTGTCCAGCTCTGGAGCCCTCAGTACAGGAAGGACATGAATCTGATGGAGCAGGTCCAGAGGTGGTATACGAAAATGATCAGAGGTCTGGAACATCATCTCCTATGAAGACAGGCTGAGGGAATTATTCAGCCTGTAGAAGTGAAGGCTCTGGGGAGACTTCATTGCAACCTTGCAGTATCTGAAGGAGGTCTACAGGAAGGCTGGAAATGGACTGTTTTCAAGGGCCTGTAGTGACAGGATGAGCAGCAGTGGTTTTAAATTAGAGCAGATTTAGATTGGATGTTAGAAAAAAGTTCTTTACTGTAAGGGTAGTGGAAAAATGGAACAGATTGCCCAAGGAGGTAGTTGAGGCCTCATCCCTGGAGATATTCAGGGTGAGGCTTGACAAATCTCTGAGCAACCTGATCTAGTTGCGGATCTTCCTGCTTATTGCAGAGGGCTTGGACTAGAAGATCTTTAGAGGTCCCTTCCAACCCAAATAAATTATTCAATGATTCTATAAAAGTCACTCTCATTTGTACTCCGGATGGGGATGTGCTAGTTTGAGTATCAAGATGTTGTAACAGGTTTTCTGACTTTCCTTTTCCATATATAATCCGCTGAATGATTTGCCAGACAGAAACTGAGAGAATTAATTTTATTTAAGGTCATACTGGCATTTGTAGTTAATTGCATCTGCTGTACAAAAGCAATGGAAATTTTCTTTCCACTGTAAAGAAATCACAGGACATTTTTTGTAGCAAGGATCCATTTGATTAAAACAGGCTACACTATTATTCTCCAGCAGCCATGTCCAATTTACTCAAATATGAATAAAAGTAAATAGGCTGAAAACATCCTGAGCTTTGGGCACTGTGCCGCACGCCACCACAACAGAGCCTTTGTTACAGGCAGAGAAGCTCTCACAATAGTTGCTACACTTCCAGTAAAATCAGGCTTCAAAGAAAAACAAACAAATCCCCACACAGACTTACAGTGGTCACCAGTCATCACCATGCCACTGGTCCCCGGTGCCACCAGGTGTGACAGTGGCCACCCTGCACAGCCCACTGTGGGCCCACTACACACCCTCGCTCTTTCCCTGCTTGCTGCTGGGTGCAGGGGATGATGTGGGGCACAGCCTTGCAACAGGCAGCCTGGAAAGGCTCTACCTGGAGCAATTTTCTCTGTTGCCTTGCTTGTTGATTGCTTCCACATCTCCATGCAACAGCTACACAATTGTTTTTAACTGTAGCACAAAGACAACCGTGAGTAGTTAAGTAAGTGTGAACCAGCACTATCCAGTGTAGGTAGCTAGACATTGCAGACCACTGCAGTTCATAAATAGTATATACAAATAGGCAAATAACTATATGCAGTGGAATTAGGATAGGTTGGTAGTGATGACTTGTAAATAAAAACTAGAGAATGTTTTGTATGTGGAGCTTTATGATCATAACAAGATGGTATCACTGTATTTATGAGTAAGCAGCAGAGACATCAGCTGCTTTATAGCCTTATGTACTTGTCATAGAGCCAGATTCATGTTGGCAAAAACAGTGGGAAAAGTCCCTTGTATGTTGATAAACAGTATCAGGAGGTTTGGGAAGTGGGAATGACAGAAAAATATTAAGTATTCAGTACACATTCAAAATATCTCAGAAACAAAAAAACCGATTTGCTACATTGCTGAAGTATGTGAACAACCATTCACTGGCTTCTGAAGGTAGTCACATTCACCTGCTATTAGCATAACATTTTGAAACATCCTTTTAAACATAAATACTAGTTTTTAATCCTGAACTGAGGAGTGATTGTTTATTTTGAAACAATTAGCAACAAAGCCTTAAATTGTGCTCTTAGCAGAATCTGAAACTCGAGCCCCAAAGAGCCGAAACCCGTGAGACTGAATTTACTTATTAGCAGAAGCTGAAAACCTTGCACTTTGTGTAGGCAGCACCTAACGGGTTTTGAAGGGTGTATGTTTTATTATATTCATACTTACCAGAGGGAGTCTAAACCAATCTTTTCAATAGCTTTTTTAAGCAATAATTTTGAAGTACTTCGGTTAAGTTCTTAAAAAAAAGAGAGAGTAAGTTTTGTTTCATAAAGGTTTTCGCTTGAGTGATGTGTCTGTAATGAGAAACAGGTTAATGAATCTTTTGCAAGACACTGAAAAAACAGGGGGGGGGGGGCAGGGATTGTGTCTTTTTTTTATATATGCTTCTTAGTACTCAGGTAGAAACAATATCCTGATCTCATCATATCCTCCCCAGTATGTCCTGCAGCAAAATCTGCAGTGACTTTTTATTACTTTGCTTAATTATTTTTTATTTTCCATTGAAGACAATCTTCATAACTTGTGCTTTCTTTCCTAGTGAGGAAATAAGGGCTTTCTTGTAAAAAATAAAATAAAATAGAAGCCCACAGGCTGCATTGCCTAGGAAACATTTTATAGCAAGCAAAGTTATCTGTGGTCAGTTTCCTGGTGTCCGGGTTTCTTAAAATGCAAATGTGATTTCCTTTCAAATTTATTTAAACTTGTGAAGGAGAAGTGGTTTCTGTCAGACACTAGATGCTGAAACTTTATAGAACTTTATAGAATAAAGGGGGAATGCCTTCCTTTCTGTTCAGGAAATTGGTCCACTGAGTCTGGCCTGAGTCTTCTGTGTAACAACCAGGGTATGGATCTTGATCCTGTCTCTATAGTTTCAGACAGAAGGCACACAACAACAGAGCAGAGTTGGGCATGTCTCAGGTCATGTTTCTGGCTGCAGGGGAAGGAGATGAGAACCAACTTACCTGTCATGTTGGGTGCTTGTACCACTGAGCAGGTTTGGTGGGATTTCTACAGTGTACTCTATCGCCTGATGGCTCAGTCTGATCAGGGCTTGCTGCTGTGGTGCTTGCTAAAGAGAACTGTACTTACCATGCTCGTTATCATATGATATCACATGAGGCATAACAACTCTGAGAATATTGGACTCTGAAATGTAACTATAGAAGTAAGAGAGAGTGCTGACAGAGACATTTTAAATGGCTCATGTACAAAGCACTTAATGTTCTACTGGAACCATGTTTGCAGCTCCATGATGCTTTCTCTTACAAAAAAAAAAAAAAAAAAAAAAAAAAAAAAAAAAAAAGTTCTAATGAGACTTGATTACTTACATTCTCTCTTCATTTTACTTGCTTGCTCTGTAGCTGTTTCTTCATGCATTCTCAGAGAAGGGGAAGACAAAGATGGCTTTACACTTCTTGTGTGTATTCCCCATATTAGGTGATTGTAGATTCCAGCACAGCACTGACCAGAAGGTGTTAAGAAGCAGGTTCCTGAGGAAAAAAAATCTGAAGTTTTCTTCTTGAGGTCTGAAAGGGAATTGTTTGGAAAGAGAATAAATCTAAAGGAGGTTCCCCATTAGTATTTTCTTTCTGTATGTCTAAATAGCAAATCTCTCTGTGTTAACAAGAACCTGGTCAGTTAGGGATTTTAAATATATCTCCCTTTAGTTTCCTGTTCAGGTGGCTTGGATTTCTAACTGTACAAACAGCAGCTGGATTCCAGGGTATATACCAACACAATAACTTTTAGCAACAGTTACTTGAAAGAGGATAAGAAATATGAGCTATTTTTAGAGGCACTAGGCCAGAGCTCTTCACCTTCAGAGAAAAGCCATTTTTAGGAGTAAGTGGCTGAGATGGTTAAAATTCCTCACCATGTCTACTACTCTGTGGCTTTCCTTAAAGCTTCCTGACTTTGTAGTTTATTAAGCATTTAGAAGCTTTAAATTGTAGCCTTCGGTGTATAAAAGTGCTTATTTTACAGAGATTGAGTGTTAGTTGTTCAGTTACTCAGTGTTCACTTAGTGTTCAGTGTTCACCCTGCGTGTCAGAAATGCTCTTTAAGAAAGAGAGAATGTCGTGGCTTAAAACTCAACTATTTTACCAAATAAAGGATTAAACCTATAATTATAATTTGAAACATTTTGGGGGCATGGAGGTAATTTTTCATTGCCTTATCAGAACTCTTGTGTACAAACTTTAATGCATTTTGAAAGAGTAGTCTCAAATACAATTAATTGTGTTTATCCTTAACTTGAAATGTTTCTGAAATCAAACACCTCCAAAAGCACTAGGAGCCTAATTATGGGATGTTTCTAACCCACAGAGGTTTTTTTAAATCCCACTCATTGGTCCTTGTTTTGCTGTTGTTTTGCATAGTTCACAAGTAGCTTGTAAACCACTTTTCTGCACACATACATAAGAAGTCATTGGCAATCCAGCTGCAGTACTCATCTTTTAGACATCACAGACAGTACAAATAGGTTGTTAAAGCCATTAAGGCCACCTTGAGAATGAGGTACTATTTAAATGGATATGAATAATACTGTCTAATCCAAAGTGCTGATACTTTTCTAGCCTGAGGCAAGGATTTCTTGAGCTTTTCATCTTTACAGTACTTGTTATACAACAACTGAATTTTGGATAGAACCACTGAGTACTAAATTAGGTACTTGGCACTTTGTCTTTTAGTACATGAACATAATTTCAGAAGATCTCTTACTGAGGGATAGGAAAAATAGGGCAGAGATGCATAAAATCACACAACAATTTTTCTAAATAAGGTAATTCTGAAAACCTTTCATAAAACAAATAGTGCTGGAGATTGTTATAATACCGTGAGTTACTGTATGTAACCAGATTTTACAACATATGAATATTTACATTGCTAAATGTTAAAAAAAATATATAAAACCCCTTCCCTTACAGACTGATAGCAAATCACCCTTTCTAAAGAAAAGATTTTTAAAACTCCTCATATTCTTCCCAGGAACCCAATGTACTATGAATTAAACTTTCAGTACTACAGACTATAAGGAAACTTATCAGATGCACACAGATAAAAGGAAAGGAATGTCAGGGAACACACCCTGAGGCAGCTCAAATACATACGTGCAACTCCACTTTTAGGACATGGCAGGGGGAGAAAATAATCCTATACTTGCATTGGGTAAGGAAATTTAAATTAGTCATTTTGATTGTATACAAGCTGATTTCTTATGTTGTAACCAATATTGATTATTGCTTCAACAGAACTAATGTTTAGTTACTTCTTAGTATTTAACTGGTTTAGGTTCAGAGAGGCAGGAGTTGGGTGGACTCTCTCCCACAGTCCTGCAGTGCAGGGAATGCAGCAGCTGGCTCACAAATATGACAGCCTGGCTATACCTACCCATCAAATTTGTCCTCTCAACCTGTGTGGTCCATAAATCTTTATAGTGTGACCTATTCAAGCTGTCATGTTTGTTCTCAGACTCTACAGAAAAGGAATAGTTATTTGCAGCACTTGCTTGCATCTTTCAGCAAAACTGTCAGTTCTGTTCCTTTTCAGGTTTTGCAAAATTGTGGTTTGAGCTACAGATGAAAGCAGAATTTGTACCTAATGAAAAGGACATCTGGAGCTAGGGCTTTTCAAGTTCTGTGCTACATTAGCGGATGTATTGCTTGCTAGGAGTTTGATACTATCACTGACTTTTGTTGCTTTTTTCTACACAGGCTCACCTTTCAGGATTTTTTGAAACATTATGTTTAACTGAATGAGAAGTATATTTGGAATGTCAACATATTTGAAAGAATTTAACAAATGCAGAACAGGGAGACTTTTTTGCTTATGCCTTTTGGGAGAACTTTACTAGTTTCACATGATTTTATGAAGTAATTAGTTTTCATTCATTCTTCTCCTCTACCCTTTCTCATCCATAAGTAAAACATATTTGTCCTCTAACTATAATCAGGAACTGGAACCAGGCTACTGTTTGGGTTTTTTATCCTAAAAGCAAATGTTTTGCTTATAATTTACTTCCTTGTATTTATGAATGCCTGCCTGATAAAAATCTAGAATAAAATACGGGGGCGGGGGGGGGGGGGGAAATGCTGAAAACTGTAAAAGTTAACATTTTCAGGACTGGCAAGAAATACTTGAGTTTTTGAGATCTACACATCACAGCAAATTGTCTTAATGAACCTTCCTGCTTAAAATTCATGAGTATACTAAGTATGTGCACTCAGAAGCAGTAGACTTTTAGGGTAAACAGGCCCTATCTGTTTTCATTGACTTCTGTTGCACCTCGGCTACCTATTACCCCCTCACAGAAACAGGTGCTTACACCCATCAGTTGTTGTCACCAGTGGCAGTTGCAATGCTTAAGCTTCACTATACATCCTCACTAGCTCAAGTGAAGTCTTTTTGACCTCAAACTTGCTGGCTTGATTAGTGCCCAGTGTTTATCACTTCAGTGCCACACCATAAGGGAAGCAAACAGCCTTCTCAGCTTTGCCTTCAGCTAACACTAGAAACTTTGTTATGCATCTCTCTGTTTTGGTTCCTACCATGCTCTAAACATGTTTTGAGTTTAGCTCAAAATTCTTTCTGCACCTACACTGTCTGTCTACCTGTGCCTCTCTCACTGGAAGATGGCACATGTCTCTCCATCCTCTTACCTACAATCAGGATCTTCTCCAAGACTGCTCATCTCAGGCCAGAGTTTGATAAGCCCTAACTTATTTGCACTTGCCCCTCTCTTCACTGCCTTTCATTGTGCATTGTAATTTCTGCAGCTACACCGAACTGATTAAGATAAAAAACAACTTTCCCTTCCTGCAAAATTGGTTTAGCCACCACTTCCAAAGAAGGAAAAACTAATTAAAAGCTATCTCATGTTAAAAAACAAATCCCTTCTGTTGAATTACACATACCCTTCCCTCTGAGTATGTGATTAGTCCTTTGTGCCTTCCCTTATATCAATCCTTGACTTCACCAGTCCTCCCTTCAAATATTTTTAATTGTCCAACAAATTTGACTAGCCAGGGCTTTCTATGTTGCTACTGTGCCATTATTCAAGTGGCTTCCACTTGTGTGCAACCAGCAAAATTCAGGGGGTCTCCAATATTCCAGTTTTTCAAAGTGTGCCAACCTCTGGCTCTATGCAGCAGGTTACACATGTACTGTAATATTTAGTAATACAGAAAGGTTTTGAGATCAGTCAGAATTTGTAAGCTGCACAGAGATTCCTCGGGCAATTCTGTATAGATTTTTCCTTCATTCTTTTCAATTTTCAACCCAATAAAATGAAATATTTTTTTAATAGAAGGTGAAGAAAAGCCTTTTCATAATTCTTATTCTGATCCTGCTAAGACTTATCAGTATAATTAATGGTCTTGTATTTATAATTCAAGGTGACATGTGCACAAAGGTGCTTGTTTCAGTAAAATATCTGCAGAATTGGACATATATTTTGCACTGGAGTGCAAATCTTGTCATCAGATTTGTATGGGTAACCCCTACAGACAATAAGCCCTGTTCATTTCAAGCTCGTCTGTAGCTCCACTGGCAGGACTGAAGTTTGGACTTTAGATGTAAGTTTTTGAGCAATATAAAAGATTAAAACTGCATTTATAGTTACCAGCAGTCTTGTGGAATAGCACAGTGAGCTTTTAGCTGCAGGAGAGATGAGTAAACTTATAAACCTCTCTTTGGATATCTCTGTTCTGTAACACAGACACGGGAGGCCAGATGAAGTTGCTCCCAGCAAAGGCATTTTACCTCCCAGAGGCAGAGGGTATGGGGGAACTCCAAGATCATAACTAAAAATGCACACACTGCATTTCTTTGCTTCTCACAGGGAGCAGGACACAGAGTTTTAAACACCTGCAGCAGCTGCTCAGCAGCAAAGCAAAACAGAAATCAAACAAAACCCTGAAGTCTCTCTGCTGTAGCTGGTAAATATAACATTGTATTTGGGTTTATCCATATTATACCTCAAAATTTTCACCCCTGAATAGATTTCAGGTTTTTCTATTCTGCATATTCATAAATATCATTATTTTTATCAGCAACTGTCATGCATTTTTTCTATTATGTTTTAGGCTTTCCTGACAGAGCATGCCCTCAGAAGTCATTAATAAACTAACAGCTGAGCCACTATACCATATTTTAAATATGTAATCTGTTTCTAATTTCAGGTTTAAATGAAAAAGGAAAGATTTTTCTCTGCTTTGCAAAAAATCTCTTTAAGACTATTCATTTAAAGAATAAAAAAGAATTTTCCTAAAATGTGAAAAGTATTTCTTGTTTGCTGCACTAAAAGGATTGTACTTTAAAAGTATGAACATATTCTCATTTTCAGTTATTTTTTTTAATAATTCAGTTATTATTTTTTTTTAAATAAACATAAGTAATAATTTTAAGTGTATCACAAGTAAGTGCAATGATTACATCAAGTCATAAAGAAAGTAATAAAACCACAGGATTACTTTTACATTAAATCAATAAATAAACTCTGCTTATTGGTAATTGAAAAAAGTTGCATGCAATTGTTTTCCAAACAATTACAATAAAGGAATCACACTTCCTTTTTTAAAATTCTATTTACACATAAAAAAAACAGAACATGCACTTGCTTGCCAACTAATTTCACATCTATTTTACTGGGAAGGAAGATTATTTCACAGTAGTTCTGAAAACCTAGATGTCTTTAAGCCATTCCAGTGAAAATTCAGTTTCTTTTAATTGATCTAGAAGTTTTCAGTTATTCCCAAAAAGTAAGAAGCTGCAAAGATGTTGGCAGAAGAGGAAAGGGAAACAGCAGTTAAATTATTAATGAACTGCATAATATAATAAATCTGACATTGGCCCAACTTGCATTTTGGCATTAAAAATATCTATGCATGATAGTAATGCAAAAGGATCATGTAGGTTTTCTTTGTTGATTTTTTTTTAAACAAGAATAAAAAATAAGTAGCCTTAAATAGGGAAGCTGCCGTGATGGAACCTTGTGCCCAGGAGAGGGGAAGCAGTGCTAAACAGCTTCATGTTGTGTGCTCAGATCCCTGATAGAGGAGCAAGGTGATGATCCTTTCCTGTGCAGCAGAGGAAGATATCACTTTCAATCTGGACCTCAATATGAGAAGTATAACAACATTTTAGAGCCTGACACTGATAATTAGAAAGCTGGTGGGACTGATTTATGAGGAAATGACGTTGATTAAAATTTGCATTTAGAGCACTTTCTCATAGAGGATCACAACTGCTCTGTTAGTGTTGGACCAGCATTTTCAAAAGCAAGCATCAGTGTGTTGCTCTACTCTTATGTCCTCCAGTACTCAGCAGATTTTCAGAGCAGGTGTTTAACAAAGCCTGCTGAGCATCCCTGTGCTAAATACTCCATGAGGAAGTGGTGGGGATATAGCTGAAGCAATATACACATTGCTTCTTTATGTGAAAACACTCAGCCAACCACTTCCCTTTGTTTACCGGCAGGTGCCCCTGCTTTAAACAGCTCAGTGGAATAAATGAAGTGACAGGAGTGAAGGGTCATTAGGATTTCACAGACACTAATGGTAATTCAGCAAGTCACATACTCTGCAACCTCTCACAGAGAAGCAAAACAAAACAGTTCTCTGCCACTACTTCCCAAAAAAACTCAGCCAAAAAATTAAATAAACCTTGAATATGCATGGAACAGCAACAGATGAAAGCATACAGAAAGAAAGGAGTGGCTGTTGAGATGTCTGGGTGAATCCCTAGGGAGCTGCAGTTCAAAAGGTAGTTCCATCAGCACTGGCTGCAGAATCACATCCACCACGAAAGGAACATGATGCAACTGAAAAGAAAAATATTGCAGAAAGGGAAGATGCAGGCATGTGAGTAGATTTATCCCTCAATCTTAAAACAGAAAGTGAAAGCCACACAGAACTTGGCATTATTTTACCCCAAACTATTGGGAAGACAATTTTATGTACAAAAAAGATGAACTTGAGAAGGACCTGAAGATGATCTGTAGACAGAGATGTGATCTGGAAGTCCTAAGAATGTCACCATAAGACTACATACATTAAGTAACCAAAGGAATGTAAAACAAAAATACCCAAAATGAAGCAAAACAAACAAACAAACAAACAAAAAAGAAACAAAACCCAAAACTAAACAAAACAAAAAACCCCACAAACAAAAAAGAAAAAAAAAAGAAAAAAAAAAAAAAAAAAAAAAAAAGGAAAGAAAAAGGGAAAAATAGTTAGTTAAGGGGAGAGCCAAGTTTATGGGTTTATGCTGTACAAGTCTTGCTCCCTTGGTTTCTCCTACCCTTGTTCTCCTGCCCCACCAATAGATACTTCCAGCTCCTCCACTTGTTATGTAGAGAGTTAGAACAGGAATGTTAAGATGGGAGTGAGTTGAGAATGAATGGGAGTGTCTGGAACAAAGGTCAGGAGAAGATATAAGGTCCCACTAGTTGATGGCACCCAGATTAGCAGATCATCAGGATCCCAGCAGATCAATGTGCAGTTTCTCAGCATACTCTAGATCACTGACAAAGGAGAATGAGTAATTCCCCATGACTCACAGGGATGGGACAGGATGGAGAGGTTGACAGACTGTAAACTTCTAAAGAGTTTATAAAAGGCCTGTCCAAAATCAGCACATGAAGCTCATTGAGAAGAGTGGAGAAACTGCAGAAAAACTCATGTTACTCAGCTCACAGCAGCAAGGAAATAGTATCTGCTAAAAAAATAGAAAGGGATTATAGAGACTTTGCATTGCTTTCCACGACTTATTCTGCAGAATAAGTCCATTTTATTAGTGGAAATGAAGACATTGCAAAGCATTATGAAATAACCTTGGAGAAGTAGAGTTCTGCTTCAGCACACAAATAGTTCTTCACAGTGAGATGGGTCTTTACACCTTTATGTAGAAGCAGGGGCAGCTGTGACTAAACAGAAGCACATATATCAGAAGGTCAAACACATATAAAGAATTTGTTCTGCTGCTTCTGGTGAATATACATGGCTTTTATTTTGAAACAGAATCATGTAGGTCATTGCTCCAGTGAAATGCGTACTTCAGTAATAATTTTCAAATCTCTCAGGTTCTCATCATTTAACCATTTTTAGTTATTTAGCAATTATGCTGATGAAAGGTTAAAAATTATCACAGAGGCATTTCTTCAGTCAGAGCAAGAACTGTCTTAAAATTAAATCCTTGCAGTTGGTGCTTAATGGTAATGACGTGCTATTTTTATTTTATTTGAAGTAACAGATGATTACTTAGAAACTTCAGCATTGGAAAATGGGCTAGAAAAGTATGTTGATCTAGATAACAGTCAAGCATTCTCCACTGTGAGATTAGTACATGGTGGAGGCCTTTACAGAAACACAGCTTTACAAATTGATTTCTTGATGACCACTGAAAACCAATACGTGAGTTTTATGTGTCAGGATTCAAATGTAAAGCAGGCAGAGAATACAGATAACAGTGTTAAGAGAAACTTGGCCTTTCTAAGCAAAAATAAGGTATATTTTCACATATGACTAGCACAGTAAGTCATGCATATTTAAATGAAATAAAAGTAAGTTATACCAATAGTGGCTGCAATATCTTTTTAAAATCATACCTAAACTATCAGTAACTTCTATCAAGGTTGTGGGGTTTTTTTCTCCTATTTTGTGAAAATTAACACAGTTTAAAGAACTTAACTACCACATCTAAATGTTTCATCAGCTATTTCAGACTGCAAAAAGAAAAACGTAATATATTTAATTTATCGCACAAGGAAATGAGCTAATTATTCCCCTTTGTAAATGACAGATGAACTAAAATATTGGAACAGTATTTCAATGAAGGGAGAAGGAAGTGGTAAAGGGGAGATAGGGTAGTGCATAGTAGATAATCACTCCTTTCCAGAAGTGCAAGTAGATACCACATATAGTCCTTTTCTTTCATCTCCTGTGCTAAGTCCTGTGGCTCTTTTTCTCACCTCAGTCTCGTAGGTTATGGCTGTTGTGCTCGGGGGATGTGTTGCCCATGCTGCTGAGGAGATCCTCCAGCTCCTGAAACTCCAGAGGTCTAAGCTGGTGCCTCCAGCCACTTGCCTTGGCAGCCCTGTTGCTCCAAAGGGCCTTTGCAGCTCCAGACTCTGCTAACAGCACCTGCTCCTCAGTTCCCTCTGCTCTCCATCAGGGGCCTGTGTAACACACAGGGCTGTACATGGGTCTTTGCTGCTCAAAGGAGACTTATTAATTGACTTCTTACTGTGCCTTGTCATTTTTGCACCCCAAATTGCATTTATATGGGCTGATTTGCCCAGACTTAAACTCGGTATTGCAGCTATTAAATTTCGCTCACATTATGGTATGTCTGCTTATTATAAAGAGAAATATCTCATATACCTCAAAGAGAAATACCTTCTGCCAGATGAGAACTGAGTCCTTTTCTGGAGTGAGGGCAGCTCTTCCATTCAGGCCACATCCATCAGGATTGCATTGGTCTAAAATGAGAGAAAAATTTAGCCAGTCTTCCTGGTTCTTTCTTGAAACAGCAAAAGAGGAGATAAAAATAAATGGCTTGACTGAAACCTTACATGAACATAAACTTTGGTGTAGATGGAGAAGTTGGCTTGGTTTTAATTGTAGGCAGAACGTTTCGTTTATTTTAATGGACACTTTGAGCTACATTTATATGAGCAGGATCATTCCTATTAAGCTGAATAGTATGTGTATTCCTCTGTGATTTAAAACATCCTGGGCTTCAGGGAATATATGTATGAACTGCACCATACCCTTCCTTCTCTCTGTGGGTTGTTTTCTTGTTTTTTCTTTGTTAATTGCTGCAGTGACCAAAGTCTGATCTTTTACTAATTCAAAGACAATTATACTGTCTTCTTGTTTAAAGAGAACAAGTATGTTAGACAACCCAAAGTTCTTCAAAACTCTGACAGATATTTTTGTAAGTTCTCATCTTTTCACAGTGTTAAGCAACTGTGAAGACATTCCTCATTCTTACTGACACTCACAAAACACATTTTCAGCTCACACATTTTCACTTAGAAAACCATTCCCACTTGCAGTCTGGTTTTTATTTCTTTTCTGTGTGTGTGTCATGGTTAGTTTGGGTTTTTTTGAAATATGGTATCTGTAGAATGGCAGCAATATCCCAGTATCTGGGAGACATTATACGTTCATAGTAGCTTGTAAGAAGCACTTTTCTTCTGGGATCATCTAAAGCACATAGAGCTGCATGCAGCCATTTCTACTGAGGTTTTTACATTACAGAATTTATCTGTGTAAGCCAGTGGTAGAAATAATCTTCCAAACAATAAGCCAGCAGTACCTGCCGAGAGGCTTCAAGAGTGAGATAACATACCTAAAATGAACCTCACTTATAAGAGTACAGAAATGAATGAGTCCATAACAGGGAAATATATCCCAGTTCAGTCAAGCCACTCCCCACACCCTCATACTCTTCTCAGCTAGGTAGATCTGAAAGTATCCTCTCAGCCCCAGATTACTGTCTAAACACAATCTGGTAGTCAGCACTTTGAAAAAGGTGTTGTGTGCTGGGAGTGACTTTTAATCTATTTCTCTCTCTCTCTACACACTCTATTCAAACAACACTTTCTGTTTGTCTCATAACACATTAAGCTTGGCGGACTTTGCAGAATACAGTGGGCTGAACTACTTCCAGTGCCCACAGGAAACACATTATCCTCCTTGCTCTTCTACAATGATGAATGCTTTTGAAAAGAGAGTGGCAGTGATGTGGCTGGAGCAGTTGTGCTCATACCCGTGTGTCTGCAGACAGCTGGAACCAAAGGCAGGAGCAGAATCACCAATGCTCTGCTGACTGCGGTGCCCAATCAACAATCCATGCCAAAAGCATCAAAAGCTATACAATACTGCAGGAGGGCTGACAGCTGGCAAGAGGCATTGCTAGCAGCAGGATGCCTTGATAGTCAGTTTTGTTTTTCAAAGCATCTACTCTTTACCTACACAGCAGAAATTAGAAAGCGAACTTGTTGGATGCAGTAATTTGTATTGCTCCAGCTCCATAAAACCATGTTTTCCCCAAAAGGAGAAACTAGAAATTAAATGATCTCTAGATGAAAATAAACATCAACACGTTTTTCAGTGTTATTAAAAGGATTCAAAAGAAATGTAAGATTTTCCTACAACCTACAAGGAACAAATTCTCATGTGTCAGAAGACTTGTTGAACTTTATCTGCTAAATAAAAATAGGAATTAGAGAGATGTAGTTATTTTGTAAGGGTCCTTCAGACTAATACATTTGTCATAAATATATGATTTAGTAGCAGCAAGACAGATGGAAGAGAGACATAAATGCTTTTGGGGGTATCTAAAAGGTAGCTTTGCACCTCAGGTTGCATTTGGGGAATCCCAGCATGGCAACACTCCTGCTTGTTGACAATGCATCTTTCACTTTGGTTACATGCAACCTCATCTACATTGCTGTGCATCAATGGCACATCAAAGCTTCATGGTTTATGATAATGTAGTTTCATCAGAAAGCCTCAGACAAATAGTATGAAACATTCACTAAGCACGGCACCAGGTATGGTTTTTACTCAATCCATAATTCTAGTTTGTTGATAATTGTTTTTATTTTCTCATTTTCACATTTTTATCTTACTTTAGCCTATTTTCACATGCCATTCTCTATTTCTCCTCTCCTTAAATATAGTTGCCTTTCTTCTGTTGCACATTCTTTCCTTCTTTCCTGTTCCTCTTTCTTTCCACATTTCTCAACTTCTTCCTCCATTGTTTGTACATCTTTTCTCATCCTATTTTGTTTCCTCCTTTTTTTTTTTTTCTTTTTTTTTTTTTCTTTGTTTTCTTTTCCTCTCTGTTTTCTAAGCTTGTGTGCCTACTTCCTGCATCCTTTTAAAAGTGTTAAAGTGTTACCTTTGCCAGTTGTCTTTCTGCATTGGCCTCACCTAAATCTCTTTGCTTGGATGGTAAGTCATTGTTACATTGCAGAGAGGTCAAGCACAATGATTAGCTGAAATCACAAATACAAACAAAAGACCCCACCTCCAGTTAGATCCTTTAGCTGTAACTGATAAATTAACACTGATTAGGCTTAAAAGACAGATTCCTGATAAGATGTCCTCCTGGATCTCTTCTGTCAGTTACCATTTGTTTGTAGTCTTCCTACAAGTGCTCATAGTTTTTTCTGTACGTGCATCATTCCTCTGAAACTGGTGGCGTTTCTATGAATACATTTGGTCATGGAATGACAACCACAAGCAATTCAGATAACACTCAATTAGAAGGAGGCTGCAAATAATGTGCTTGCCAGACACCTCCCAGTCTCACTGTCTTTCTCTGAATGTTATGGCCAGGGAATGTTTTTCCTCCTTTACTTTTCTGTGATTTGCATTTTTGTTGGCTAAGAATAAAATGTCCTATTTATCTGGGACTGCAGCAGTGATCTTTGTGAATCTTATTCCCTCCAGGAATTTCTCAGACAAGTATTTCCCCACTGCACCTATCTGTTAAACAAAGACAAAAGATTTCTCTAATGCAAAAAAATAGAGACTGTCCTCAGAGAAATACAAAATCCTTCAGAAGAATAATTAATTTTCTGGATACAGTTCAACAGAATGCCATTGCGTGTGTTAACATGTTTTAGCGAGAAATAAAAGCTTCAAAACTTATAAGCTGTCTCCCAGCTGATTGGAATATTCAGAAAAATACCAGTTCAATGTATTTCAGGGCTCCTAGTTCAAGACCTTAGCCAGAATTTCTAGAACCTGTATGTATATATACCCCTTCCAAGAACTGGATTCTTGGGGGTGGTAAGAGAGAAATTGTCATTGCCAGAGAAACACAGCTTCAATCTGAACACTGCTTCTGGCAGCACGTTTATGATGATAGATAATGCATTCATTTCAGCTACTTTTAGAAGCAGTTCATTATTTTGATCTCTCACTCATTGGAAAGAACATGGAGCAGGCATACATGCTGTCAGCCACTACTTGTCTGTCTGGTACAGCCCAAGAGGGCTCTTGGGAACACTTCCCAACTCTGCCCTTCAGCTGGCAGTGGTTAGTTCAGCTCTGTTTAGCTCTAAGAAAAGAGAAGTCCCTCGGGGAGCTAATTCAAATTACCCGTCACTCTTCAACTTCTGGAAGAACTTTCAAGTTTGTGTGGAGACGACTTCTGAAAATAGACTTCAAATGGAATTCTTTGTTAAATTCAGCTTCACTATCCAAACCAGTTTTTACTTTGCTTCCTATTACGATGGATCAAAAGCATCAGTGGGGAAGTGCTGAGTTGAAAGTTGGTGCAAATGAAGCTTCCTGGTGGCTGAATTTTCCCTGTGTGCCAATAACAAAGAGCAGAGAGCACATTATTCTCTGAGGTTTCATTCCATCAGGAACTATGGGTAAATACCTTATGTAGGTGGATTAGCTCTTTGCCCATTATTCTCCCTTTCACTGAGAGATGAGAGTCCTGAAGATTCAGAGCATGGGGCTTAAATGAGGTTTTATGAAATAACACTTTTCTTTTTTAGAAAGATACCTGTCAGAAGTAAAAACAAACAAACAAAAATTTCAGGAGTTAAGATTCCCACAGATGCATCCGAGTATTTTTAAGAATCTCATTATCCCTCCAGTTACCACAGTGCTGATGATACTGTGTAAAGGTGTTAAGATCTTCAGGTAAATCACTGTTATCAGATGCTATATGGTCTATGAAAACAAAGAAGTTTCTGTTGATTCAAGGTCAGGCATATTCCATTAATACTTATATCTTACTGAATGGTCCGGAAAGTGCCTCTAAGATTTAAGCTGGTGTCCTACTGTTACATTTGAATGCATTCTTTTCAATTTCCTCAGGCATATGTAAGTGCTTACTTTCCTTCCCTCACTTTACCATTCCTACAAGACATGAGATCGCCTCCTCAGTACCCTCCCTACCTTGGTCCTAGGTCTGTATCACCACCTACAGCATGAAGAAGTGGGATAAACTGGGGCATCCTGAGCTGACGAAAAATACTCTCATCCCCCATTGCTTTGCACCTTTTAGTGGCATGACTGTGAACAGTATTCTCCTCAACAGGAGAAAAAAAAAGGTGTTTCTGCTTAGTGTTCTTCTGTGGCATGATTCTCTTTCACCCTTATTCTTTCCATTCAGTTTTGACTCCATGGCTTCTTCCTGCAACATAGGAATGGGCTTTTAATTGGAAGTGTGTCTTAAGCCCACTTACTATAGGAATTTTCTACTAAGAGACAAAGACTTTTCTCAGCTGTTACACTGTGTACATTCACTTTCACTCTTTACAAAAATATTATGATTACTAGCTGCTTTTTCTAATCTTATCTTATTCAACCTTCTAACTCTGTAATGAAAGGTATCTGAGAAACAACTGAATGGAGTACAGAAACAGGGTACATTTCATTAGGGTTGAACCATGCAAATGTAGCTGCACTTATTCTGGACCAGTTCCAGATCAATATATAGGCAAAGCCTCTTTCATCTAGGCAGTGCTGCAACTAAAGCTGTGCATAGTATCCTTTTCTTGGACAGTAGACCCTTCTCCACACTCCAGTTTCAGAACTGCTTTTCTGTCATTGCCTCAATATGGTAGCCATCTCCATTTTTCTGTACTTTTAAAATTAGGACCAACTGTTAGCATTGTACAGGAGCATTTCCCTCAGGCAACTCCTGGCTGAGGTTTTTGGTCTTTGCTGCTGAGCTCCCTTCCTGCAAGGGGTGGGTGCTACCTGGGGTGGGACATCTTTCAGATGCTGCTGCATAGCTCCTCCTAGGCTCCATGGCTGCTGCTGATTCTTACTGTCTGTTCTACATCTAGGGGATGATTTTCCTTGGAAATATTTGTCACTGAATTTGTTGAAAATGTCGACTTCCACTAGTTATTAATTGTGGCAGAAAGAGGAACCTACATGCTAATCTGAGCCATAGGAAATAATGAGAATATGAGTCCTCGGTTTAGCAGATTTATCATAATGGGACCAATTTTAATCCCTCTTGAGCAAAACTGGATTTAAGCCAGTTTAAGCAACACACAAAAGACTGCAGCTAATTAGCAGGTCTTTGTAGTATCCAGACCCCAATAAATATTAATGTTATGTCTTAAAGAATGAGCTTTATGTTTCTGAATCACACATTTATTAAGTCAATATTTGACCTTTCCAGAGATTACGTGGACAAACTCCTTCACTCTATACAGACACAGGCAAAAATCAATCTCCTGCAAACATATCCTAAAAGAATCTAAATGCCACATCTTACACTTAATAGACATACTGAACAAAAAAACCCAAAATAAATAGAACCCTCCTAAAAGAGCTACAATAAATTAAAGACAATACCCACATCTTTAAAATTCCAGGTGTGAGTTTTGGATTATATAAAAAATTACAACTCTCTGTTCCTCCCACACTAAAAGTAGAGTCTATCTATACATAAATACTGCTAAAAAAATCTGCATTAAAATCCTGCTGTGGACACCAAGTCAAACACACCCATATTAGTACATGCCAAAATGTAATCTATCAACAGAACCATCATACACTGTTACTCATTCTGGTATTTTTCTCCCAGATTAATGACTGATGGTGTCTTAATTTTATACTTAACACCCATCAGCACAGCAACTGGTAAAAATCAGAGTTCACAAACTTTCAGCTTCTGGCCTACTCTGTTTTAGCATGAACGTGCTATGAAGAAAGTCTCTCTCAACTCAGTTGCAGCCACAGGTCTCAAGACTGCTTGTATGTCATAACTGATATGTGTATAAATCTCTGGGGAGAGATGATCCTATGGTGGCTGAATCCTATGGTTCCTATGCTACTAAAATAATCCATTCAAGAATCATAGAATCATCTGGGCTGGAAGGGACCTCAGAGATCATCAAGTCCAACCCTTGATCCACTACCGCTGCAGTTACCAGCCCATGGCACTGAGTGCCACATCCAGTCTCTTTTTAAATATCTCCAGGGATGGAGAATCCACCACTTCCCGGGGCAGCCCATTCCAATGTCTGATCACCCTCTCGGTAAAGAAATTCTTTCTAATGTCCAACCTAAACCTCCCCTGGCACAACTTGAGACCTTGCCCTCTTCTCTTGCTGAGGGTTGCCTGGGAAAAGAGACCAACCTCCCCCTGGCTACCCCCTCCTTTCAGGGAGTTGTAGAGAGTGATGAGGTCTCCTCTGAGCCTCCTCTTCTCCAGGCTGAACACCCCCAGCTCCCTCAGCCTCTCCTCATAGGATCTGTGCTGGAGTCCCTTCACCAGCCCAGTTGCCCTCCTTTGGACCTGCTCCAGCACCTCAATCTCCTTCCTAAACTGAGGGGCCCAGAACTGGACACAGGACTCAAGGTGTGGCCTCACCAGGGCTGAGTACAGGGGCAGAATCACTTCCTTGGACCTGCTGGCCACGCTGTTCCTGATACAGGCCAGGATGCCATTGGCCTTCTTGGCTACCTGGGCACACTGCTGGCTCATGTTCAGCTTCAGAATAATCCACTGCTCCCCAAAACTATTTCTACTCTTGGGTTATGTAAAGTATACATGACTCCAAATATTTGAGGTAATGAAAAGCACCTTATCAGGCCATTGTTATTTTCAAAATCACGTTTGTTTTACATTTAGCTGTGTTTTACTTAAAAAATAAAGTCCACCATAGTTAGCAGATATGCCTATTGCACATCTGCAGCAATACTGCTTATGGTTACTTAGCAACCAGAAAGATTTTTCTTTCCTGACAGAATTAAAAAAAAAAAATCATGTAAAGGAAGAGAAAAATTGGAAGCAAACTGAGTTGAATAAAAAAAGCAAATACCATATTAACATTCAATATCCATAATAATATGGGGATGTCTTGGCTGTGTGCACCAGCAACTGTTGCACAGCATTGTCAGCTTCTGCTATTAAAATCAAAGATCAACCTAACTTAATTTTTCCTTCCACTAAGACGTGTTATCTGTCATTTTATAACTACGTTCTCTGTTTCATATTAAAGGTAGAAAGAGGAAACAGAAGGAAAAATGTTGTCTTGACTTGAAGTTGCTACAGGCGAGTACCATCCCTTGAGCTGAGAATGGAAAGCAACCTTAGCTGGAAGAATTTACGGGGTACAAAATCAGTAACAATAGCCACAATGGGCCTTCTGCAGGATTGGAAATTGGCTGCTGCAGAAGAAAGAACAGAGCCATGTCTGTGGTCCCCATCCTAGCTGCCCAGTGCGTTTTATACGCATTGTGAAATCTGCTCAGATGGACAGACAGACACATCTCCCTTCTCCTCTCACTGGACCATTCTCATTCCAGATTCCTACCAGCTCAGGCAGGATTTTGACTATTCTTTGATTCACTGTAAAAGGTGAAGTTTTAGTGTACATTCTGGCATGGAACAATGTAATGAAATTTCTATATGCTCAACAATCAAACATAGCTTTTTGGCCCAACTTTTATGCAATAGGAAGGAACAAATCATAATCTGAAGGAAATTACAGACTTAATTACCAGAAGTAACGATGTTATGAATAAACACTTAAATTCTTAGCAGGAAATAATTATGTTCATGGTATTTTCAAAAATTTAGCACTGTGGTTTTCTTTATAAGACAGCAGTATTTTATCAGGATGCTATAATATGGGTTAGCTTCAAAGGCAATAAGATTATTAAGTATAAAATAGCAGAGACAAACATTCAGTTTTGTACTTAATTATTGTTACATTGCAACAAAGGCACTAACAGTTACAATTAATTGAGCATTTTCTGTGGTTTCAAATATTGTGGAATCAAATGAATCAAAATGATTAAAAAAATGCTGTTCATCCGTACTGAAGACTGTTTTTCCTCACTTTCTTGTATTTGATATCCCCTTGCTTTTACAGCGAATCTTCCATCATACAGTTTGGGTGTGCATGTGTCATGTTTGATGTTTTTCAAGGAGATCAATTGACCTTTAAAACACAATAGATGCAGCTATTGTTAGTGTGAGTAATGCTTGTTTCAGAATACCCACAAAGACTTTAGGCTTTGCTAAGGTAAAGGAAGGACCTTTTTGTGAAGGACATCCTTAGGAGAAGATGAAATATGGGAGCTTTGTCTTTGACCCAACCACCAAGTCAGGTAACTGATCTAAAGGACACTTATTCTACAGGGTATGATTTCTCCCTTGCTCGTTTCTAAGCATTCCAAAGTAAGGAAATATTTTATTTTGGCTGATTCTGAATGGTGTAAGAGCTGTCTTCATCTCAGCTTTGTGCAAATAGTCTGATCTGCGTGTTTGCTTGCACTTGGCAGAAGGAACCCATTCAACTAACAAGTAGCCAGGATCAGTGTCTGCTTGCTGCTCTTATCCCAGCCTGTTATTGCCAAAAGAGGCTTCCAATGCCTTTTGACTTAAAAAATTAATATTTCCTCCTTGGTTTGTCCTGGAGAGGAGGGAATATCATACAAAGTTTCTGTGAGGTGAAAAGTTCTGATTTATTGTAGGCAGAGGAGTGGAACAAGATGCCAAAAGCTTAGCCAAAGATAAGAGCATTTTAAGAGGCTTAGGGTATCAATGCATACCCATCTCTTTATTCACTCTTTTGAACACTGCAAGGATTGTTGCTGTGGCAGTGTAGGTCTGAAAGCCTGCCTTCATGTCCTCTATAGCAATGGCACAAATGAAAGTACTACTGTCAGACTGAACAGGGCAGCTCAAGTTCTTTACAATAGGCACAGCAGCTGGCAGAGTGACTTGGTCCCATAAACCTCTAGCCATCTCAGAGATAGATCTTTCTTATTATTGCATCTTTATCTGTAGAACACATTAGCTATCCTTTCAACACAATAATATGAAGCTTTTGAACAGAATTTATATTTTCCCTTTTGCTACTTGCAGCTGGATTTATGTTTTATATAAATCCTGAAAGACCTGAAATTAAATAGTATGTAACTCCAAGAAAATAGAAATAAGCCTCCATGGAAACACATAAATAAAGTATCAGCATCCTAATAGGAACCCAGTGCTCTCCCTGGACTACTGATACATGGAGAATGATTTGAGCTCCTGGCTGGTATTGTGCCAGTCATGTTTAAAGCCAAGACTACCCACAGGTGGTTTTCTTCCCTCTTTTAAAGAGACAAGTTCAGTATCTTTTCTTCACATCTACATGCCTCACTCCAAGCCTCTAATTAAGGGAAGGATACAACAGGTTGTTAAATTTTCCTACTTTACTTGCCTCTTTCCCTTTCAGTGATTCATAAGTGAGACTTGTTCATGGAACACGTAACTCAGAGAGCAGCTTTTCCATGCAATTTGCTGAGCAGACTGACCTCTGTCATCAGGAAGTGATGGAAATGACCTCTAAAGTAGCAGGTCAGATTGAAAGTTACTTCTCTGACTTATTTGGGCCTCTCTAGAAAAAGTCCCTGTTGGGCCCTTAGGAGGAAAACCTCAAGCCTATCACCTAGACAAACAACTATAGGCAAACAGCAGCCACAGATAACTTCCAGACTGGCACCAAAACAGTCTCCTTCAGTCAAGCCAATCTATTTTTGTGCTATTCACATCTGAAGCCAAAAACAGCAAGATAAGCAAATGATATTACAACCTGGTAAAAAGTGTTAGTTACCAACTACGCATATAAAAATTGTAGTAGAGATTTGCTGCTCAGGAAGTGTATACATTCAACACCAATGATGTGATTTCAGATTCATTAAATCAAGAAAAGGGCAATTGCATGCCAATTATGAAGAGAGATGTGTTCAAACAGCTTGACTTGGACCAAAACCGAGACATTAATTGAAGAAAGACTACTTCCCAAATAATCAGCCTAATAAGCAGTAATATCAGATGTCTTTTTTAACTTCCAACTGGTCCTATGTTTCAAGCCAGAAGAAGAGTCTACAGAAATGGACTATTCCTGTGGCACGGAGGCTCCATCCACAGATTTTAAGTTCTATTTTGCAAGAAATCTTTAAAACAAGAATCACTTCTTCCTGGTTTTATTGAGCTGACACCAGATAAGTCAATACTGATAAAAAAAATAACACAAGTCGTGCTTTTAACCCTCTGTTCAAATATCTTTGTATTAAACATTGGTGCTACTTTTGCATGTTTGCAGTCTGATTATGGCCAGAGTGAATAATACTCTCACAGATGAAATGAAAATGACAGAAACTTGAGGGCTGATTAGGCAGGGTTATTTTTTTTCTCCCTGAGCCCGAATGATAACTTTCCTGCCTTCCTACTGCAGTGCCACAAGATAAAAGTCAAAAAAAGAAAACTGACAACACTGATCAAACCATGGCTCTGTGCCAGGCAATGTGGCTGGGTGAAGTATTGATGATTTCATGTCAGTTCAATACAAAGAAGCACATTCAACTACTCATCAAATATCTGCTATACAAATAGGGTAACTCTACCTTGCTTAGTGAAGATCTGGCTTTAGAGGTAATAATGTTCTTGATGCAAAATTATTCCACTCTGGTACCTGTAAATGAAGGGTCATTTGGAGAGGTGGCAAGGGAACAGCAGAGGATGTGGTCTTCATAAAATCAATTATCAAGCTAAAACTTATTTTGAAGCCTAATCTGTGTCTTGAAAGTTGAAAGAGCCTCTTCAGTACTGAAAAATAAAGAAAATGGTAAACGTTAAAATGGTTCACAGTTTCAGAGCAAGGAAGATTCACAAGGAAGACACTTGGGACAAGTGAGTGAGGATTCTCAAGGAGAGAGGCTGATGTTTCTTACATCAGTTTGTCACATGCATAACCTGTAGCCTTTCTATTTTCTGAATGCAAGCAGAAACAAGCAGAGTGGAGGCTTGATCATTGGCTAAGATCACTTGAAATAAAAATGATAGCAAGAAACACTGGGGGGAAATTAAGGAGTGATCTGGTCTAGTGTATAAAAGCTGGTAATGGATGCTTGAGCCTCACACAGTTTTTCTTTCCCAGTGCTGTATGTTAAAAGCAAGAAAGCTTGCTCAGTTGGCATCTATTTTCAACCATTTTCTTTTGCTGTTTGCATTTAACTGAGGACACTACATTTCTAGTCTAAGACTGGTTCACATCAATACAACCAAAGAAGCTGTCTTTTGACAATTTCAGCTTTAACAAAGCTTCCAGCTTTGTTACAGGCACACAAATCATCTTTTTACTTGAAGGTGTTTAACCTTCAATCATTGCCCATGAAGAGGAGAGCTGCAGAGCCTGAGGCTCCCAGGGTCACTGCTGAACCCCATGGCTGAATTCAAAATATGTCAGCTCCAGCAGCTACTCTTCTAGCATCAGTTTTTCTAAGCTTTGCTATTGGTACTCAAGGGATAGTTAGTAAGACCCCTGCATTCAAGATAGCCTATTTGGTCAACGAAAAAAAATGCATAACATAAATCTCTTTTCTTTGGACTGACATGTATAAAGACTTCATGATTTAGGTCAGAACCATTCCATTCAGTGGACTCAGGATTTAAGCCTTCTATTCAATGGATGAATCATAAACGCTGAAACTTACCTCAGTTTTAGTTTTGCTGTTATGATAGGCATCTGCACTGAGCAATCTATTAAAAAAAAAGAATCTGAGTAACTACACATCATAAATATTTTTTTCCCAATTTATGTTTCCCTATCCATTACACAGACCTGGGACTGAAGCTGAAAAATATATTTGTGACAAACCCTTCTGGCAGCTGCAAGATGAGCAATGGGGACATCTTGGAGTCTTTATTAATTTAGAGGTAGTGGGAAAGTGGGACTGAGTATCTTAAAACTATGCCTCAGTGGCTTTCCTGACACATTTCACTACATGAGCTAGGTAGCTGTTCTCATCTCCTTGAGAGACAAAATAACTTCTTTTTCAGTTAACAAGCTGTCTCTCTGAGTCAAGAACTGCACTGCACTCCATGGTCACTCTCTGTGACCCCACATCAACTCTACCAGTATGTGGCAGGAAAAGGAACAGAAAGACTGGAAGAAGCTGATGGGCCTGGCAAACTGCTAGACAGTTTGGCTGGGAAGGGCACTTGGTAGCTGTTAATATTAACTCAGGTACTCTAAAGTCTTGAATTACTAAGAAAAAGTGAACCTTTGATGGAAATGTGTTGATATAAAAGAAAGGCCACAACACTTCATTATAAGGTGAGCAGTTAATACTGTAATATCTTTCATGCTGGAGCCTTCTGGGGAAAAGTAGAAAATATTTCATGCATAGCTCTCAATTTCTACATTTTGCTGCAGTGTATTTTTAACAGCATTAATTATTGTTTGGCACTTGTACTTGAAGTGTTCTCTATGAGTCAGGCTAGAAGTTAATGTGCACTAAATAATAATACAGAAGCAGCCAATTAGTAAAAATGCATCAAAGCACTCTGGAATGCAACCATACTAGCAGCTGATAAAGGGCTTTTGATGTAATTACTGGGGCTAAGATGTCAAATGATTGAACAAACCAGCAAATCAATGAAATGTGCATATACAATTAAAATCTAGAGTGGCAAGGGATCTTAAGGTATCAGTCAACACATTACTCTGCAATGAGTAATTTTTGGCAAGAGTTTGATGAGAGGTTGTGAAATCTTCTCTGTTGTAGGTTTTAAGAACAAAGCCTAGGCAATCTATGCCAATGCTTACTCACCCAAACCATGAGAATTTTTCCCTAACATCTAATTTAAATCTTCCTTCCTCAAATGTAAGCTTGCTCCCTCTGGCCTCAGCTCTGCCAGCCTCAGTCAAGACAAAGAACAGGTTGTTTCGTGCTTTTCTGCTGCAGCCTTTCACAGACAGTGTACAAGCAGATGCTGCAGAGTTTGGTGGGGTCCTCCCCCTTCCCAGCCACCACTGTGTGCAAACCCTGTCTTTGCATGTCCTGCTTCTACTAGGCCAAGACAGAGGCTCTCATTTGTCTCACAGATAATACTGGCTCTAAAATCCCAGATTGCTGTCAGTGAGTCTTGATAAGCCTTATATATAACTTCTTCAAGTTGGAAATATATACTTAATTCTTTCCTTATTTGTAAGCACAACAAACTAACCCTTGCTTTAGCTTGACTGTGTACACAGACTTCACTTGCATAGTGTGAGAATACTAGTTTTTTTTTTCTTCACCAATTTTGTTTGTTTGTTTGACCCATTTAAAAAATATAATTAGGAAAAAAACCAACATAAGTGAGACTGATACACTATTCAACATTGGGGAAAACTTAAATGAAACAAAAAACTCCAAACTGGACTTTAAAAGTTTGGGATATGGCCTCAACAGGAGAAAAATTACTGAGAGGTTGTTGGAGGAGGGAAGTTTTTGAAAGTTTCCTACTTTCTTTCTTTTCTAGCTTCAGTCCTGAAACTGAAGTAGTTGCTGACCTCTAACTGTGATACTACAAGGTGAAAATTAGGACAGTCTGGCAGGGAAATAGAGCAGTATTTTGTCACTGTGTGGAAATTGTTAGTAATGGTTCCCTTTGATAATTTAGTATTACAACTCAGAGACATGTAATTTAGAGGAGTTTTTATCTCCTAAAAAACCCCGAAACAAACCAGCCCAACACAAAAATTAAGGTAACAGAAAACGTGGAATGCGGAAAAAGGAGCCAGTCATTACATTTTCAGAGATTTAAAACAAACACAAAAACAGCCATTTAATTACAGTGCTTCTCTGTGAAGTTATTAATTTTTTAAAATGAATGTTCAGTTGATGGAGGAATCTCAAACAGCAATCACTGCAGCAGGCTAAATGCAGCCCCAGTGCTTCTGTAATGTGACAGACAGTGGAAGATGAGGGGCATGTCCCTGTCCACGGCAGGGTGGGTGGACATAAATCATCTTTAAGGTCCCTTCCAACTGAAGCCATCCTGTGATGTGATTCTGTGAATAACTGTCAGCAGGGTTACAATAGCCTCCTTTTCTGTGCTTGCATCTCCCTCTTTGTACCATCTATTAGCAGACACCACATGGGAACTAAAAGCTGAAGGGGGCTGTTTCCATAAAGGAAAGAGAAGATACCACACAAACATGGCATGCAACACAGACCAGCTGAAGCAATGTACCAAAATCTATAAAGTGAAAAAAAATGTGTGAGGTAAGGTATTTTGCAGATCTGTAACAATGGTGGAAGACTTCCCTAAAGAAATAATTTGCAAGGTACAGGTAGAATAGTATGTTTGAAGAATGAAACAAAACAAAAAGCATTAAAACCTTTCTTCATTTTAATGCCTTTCCTAGGGATCCTACCTGGGAACAGACATGATGGAGTTTCACTTTAATAGCTGCAAAGATCCAGCACAACAACAAAAAGAATATATTTGAAGCAATCTCAACCAGCCTGCTTAGAGCTGGGATGCTACCTGTGGAGGCTTGAGCTTCTTCCCCTGCCACTGCTGCTGCTCCCAGGCAGTGCTGGGCCAGGGAATGCTGCCCAGGGCAAGCTCCCTCTGTACCCTTCCTCTCACCTGCTGCAAGGTTTTTAAAGGCAAACCTGCAAGCTTCTGCTCTGAGATGAGATTTTCCTACATCAAATTCACTTGATTAATGTTTATCTGGAACACTGTATTTATTACCCTGAAGCTCATATTCCTGGTTATTTCAAATGAACAATGGTGAAGTCACTTGAATAGTATCCAAGGAGACAATTTCACTGAACTAAACTAATTAATCTTATCTCATTGCTGTTTCCAGTTGTTTTTAAATAGACAGGAACTTCTCCCAAAGAGCCCATTATAGCTCCTCTGTGAGGAGCACTTAAGGAAGATATGTAATACATTCATCAGAGCTGGTTTTGCTTCTTAAAATAATGTTAAGCCTCTCCGTTTCATTCATAACATATTATTTTCCACTCTTGCTGTCAGCTTCTAGTTCACAGCGTGCTCCTCCTGGATCTCATTTTCCTTTAGTTTCAATAATGTTGGTGTCACCCATATGCAACCTCTTTCTGGTGCACTGTTCCCATCTTGCCACTCAGTGTCCTCAATACTCACACTCCCACCAACTCCACCAACTGAGTGAGATTTGAGAGTGAGTTCCTGCAGCTGAACTTCTCATTAGCAGCTGCCAATAAACACAAAGAGCAAGAGGACCACATTTCTGTTTTCCCCACACCTTGCTCTGTTTAGCTAGACTTTCGTATTATAGCTACGAGATGCAAACAGCACGCTCCAGATTTTTGCGCTGTGAGTGGTTGACATCAGCTTACCTTGGATTTCATTAAGAGTTATTCTAAAGTTTGCCCAAACTCATCAGCATACCTGGAAAAACGTCTTTCTCCCTGAAGCCTTCTGGCTTTTTGACAAGACACCAGAGCTCCCAATTACATGACATCTATAAGATTAAAAAAAGATTAAGAGGCACAAATGAATTGAAGAGGCATCAATCAGACATACCCATTTATGCCAGAGTTTCTCTTTAAAAAAAAGGGATTTCAAAAAACCCAACAAAACCAAACAGTAGATTGTGAAACAGTTTCTTTTTCAAAACAAATGTAAGTCTTCATCTTTGTCAGTGTCTCCCTCCTGGAATGTTTATTTTCAACAAAAATATCAAATGCAGTTTCTACCTAGCACATTCTACTTGCCCATTTCTGTATGCTGTCACTTGTCCAGTTTCCCATTTCTACATTCAGTTACTGCATAGGGGATGTATTTTTTTCAAACCAGCTGGACCAGAAGCTTGGATAAATTACAGGTGTTCCAAGACTATTAATCAGATCCCTGATACTAAAACATTATCCATCAAGTGCAGAAATAAACCATCCCAGAATTCTCATAGATGGGCAGCCACTGTGGGACCGGCTGTGTACAGGAGGAAGAATAAATGCATCCAAAGGTGTGCCGGGGTGGCACAGTCACCAGACTCTGGGCATGGCCAGGCAGAACTTGGGCATCCAAATGGCCCCAGGGGCTGTGCTGGGCTGGCAGCATCCTGCAGCCAGTTGCAGACAGCTCTGCTGCACTGGTTTTAGTTTGTCAGGCACCAGCCAGGTGATGCGCAAGAGCCAAAGGCAGAGAGAGAATCGGCCCTTCATCTTCTTAAATATCATCTCTTAGCAAATTACAGAGAACTCATTGTAGCAAGAAAGAACAGCACCACCAGAGCTGCTAGTAGATTTCAGAAAAGCCAATCAACTCCAGTGCACAAATAAATCATGTTTCCAGGTTTAGTATTTTGTTTCAGCTCACACAAGCCAAAACATTTTCACTGATTTACCATTCTTGCAAGACCTGTTTGTTTTATTTTTACCTTTTGAGGTGGACTACCTGGACTGGATGTAACCCAATGCCTTCTAGATCAGCTGCCTTCTGGGTGGGTCAGTGCAGGATCCTCTTTCCTTCCTAAATCCAGTGGAAAAAAAAAAAAAAGTCTTTTATTTGCCATTATCCTTATGTGAGGAAGATAGCAGAGCCTCCGCTCAATAATTTCTTTAGGGGTAGGAAGAAAACTGATTTAAAAAGGAAATTTACCATCTAGAACCCTTCTACTTGTTTCTGTGCTCTAAATGCCCAGAACTGGTACAGGGGCAGAAGGAAGACAAAGAGGAATAGTCCTGGATGAAGTCATCTACAGAAGTCTAGGAAACTCTTGCCTGTACCTTTGTCTTCTGGGAGATGGCTACTGACATGAGACTCAGGCTTTTCAGGTTTCTGCAAACTGAATTTACTGTTAAATATAACCCCTAGATTTCACACAGGACTGGTTATTAATATCCCATCTATGTGACCTAGATTCAGTAGGCTGCGAAGTGCCACATTTAAATTTAACTTCTAAAGTAAAAATAATTAAATTGAAAAAACAATCGCAATATTCAGTTCATTTAAGGTCAGATTGTTGCTGGCTCAAAGAACTTAAGCTATGCTAGTTCAAGTTTTCTTAATGGACCAAGTTCAGAAGCTATGTGAAATTTGGCATAATTACATACTGACTAATAAGTCAAAATTGTCATGTAGCATACATACTGAGAGGTACATGCCCACTTATGTCCTCTTTGACTCATTTATTAGTTGGACACAAGGAGACAGGGGCAGGAATTGCCTCCAGGTGTTCTGGATGGTTCAGAAGTTCATAGCTAAAGTGGACAAGTACCTGTTTCCCTCCCACACAGGCAGACAGTCAAGGCCAGGACCTGACAGAGGGATCATAGGTTGCTTCCCAAGGGTATTGCTGCTTCTATGCAGGAGCTGTTGTGTGAGATGTGATCTGCTGAGCGTGATTGACATTTGCAATACAGGTGGTACCATTTCAACTGTTCTAGTATGCTGGCTGTAGGAAAAAAACCTGATCCAGGGTGGAACTCAACTTTTTCAGCTTGCTTCAACTGATATAGCCCTCTTTGATCAACAGCTCAGCAGTCATGCCTATGGGAGCTGTAGTGGGGTTGACTGTGTGGAGGTTCCGGTAAAAATTCTGTTCAACAGAATAAAATTTGGAAGTTAAAACTGTAGCCCTAGGAAAAGCAAAACAAAACCAAAACCAAACAAACCAACCAAACAGACAAAAACAGACAAAAAAAAAAAAGCCCAAAATAACAAAAAAAAAAACCAAAACAACAAACCAAACCCAACCAACAACATAAATTAAAAGAAATAATAAAAAAAAAAAAGGTAAAGGTTTTAGTGTGGAAATATATGTTATAGGTGCTCAAGTCATGGTGCACAGAAAGAGAGAAGCCAGTAGAATGGCCTAGAGTGGCCAGGGGAAGTTCCTGGCATAGAGTCTGCTCTTCTATGGCCCATTTCGTAAGATCTGTAAAGCATCTATTACGTATTCTTCAAGCAAAACCAAGGAAGTTAATTTCAAATCACTACTGAATTCTTGCTCACTCACATAATAAAACAAAAATTGACAGTCTGGAAACATGCCTTCATAAACATGTTTTCCTCCTTAAATGCTTGTGAGTGTGTTACATCTCTAAGCAGCTCACAAACCATCTTGGTGTGGTGGAAGCTCACACTGCTCTGGTAGCCAGTCTTGCCACCACCCATCTTGCTGCCTCCTTCCTCTGCTGGTGGAGCATCATCTTGGCACATAGAAAGCAGTCACTATAGGATGCAGATTTAAATAATAAATACCTGAAATTTCCATTAGTTCTCTTTAAAAACAGATGTAAGTAATGGTAGGCAATCTAGGTAAGGAGTAAAGTGTTTTCAGAAAGAAGATAAAAGGTTTTAATGCTTTTTTTTCCCATATCAGATGACTGCAGAGCAGAACAGCTCTGATGATTTAGAAAGCACAAGAATGTTCTCAACATTCAGTCCCAGAGAGGGAACAGCAAGTCATAACTTTTAAAAGAAATGTTTGCATTTGAAAATTTGAATGTAATTCTTATCACCCTCTAAGCAGTATCTCCTGATCTAAATCATTTAAAGAGAGCAACCACTGAAGCTGATATACAAGCCTGGTGCCAAATCTGGGACCACAAAAGGATCAGGTGATAGAAAGTGTCCATGTTTGCATGTTCTATCAGTCCTATGTAATCCAAAGATCAGTAGCAGAGGAAAGGGGAAATGTGACCTGAGTCTGTTTGGCAACAGAAAAGAACTGGAGCCTGGGATTTATGGTTTGGTAGCTGTCACAGGTAAAAAGCATTCCCCAGTAATGTCCAAACTGGGGCCTGGTAGATATTGTGTTCATGTTCCCATCTTTTTTGGGTGGGATAAACAATTCATCAGCAAACACCTGTAACAGGTACCACAGGTAAATCTCATACTGGAAGATTTTTCTACATTAACTCTGACTGCCTCTCCACTGGGCAATGGAGGCAGGAAGCTGAGGTACAGGAAATACATCTCGGCCCCACAGGAGCAAGCAATCAACTCACGGTACTCCTGTGGATTAACCTTTCAAAATATGGAAGGGCATTTCTGTAGCCTTGGAGTCAGGGGTAGATTCACAACAGGAATCCATCTGCTGTCCATCTGCTGCATGTCAGATATTTATCAGGAAAGGAATTTAAAAGCAAGTACATGTATGAGGCATTTCTGTGCCTCCCCATACGTGTGGCTACTCTTCAAACAGTGCCGTGTTGCAGGGTGGGTGGGCTGTGATCAGAACAGGAGCACACCTCTATGTGATCCCATCAGGAGACAAGAAAAAGCAAGGATGGTGCCAGTGTACTTGCTCTTATACAATCCAGCCCCTCTCTCTTTTTCCTTTGACATGTTTGACAATAAGTAGGCCCACAATATTCAACTGTGAGAGCTTCAGAACAGCTCAGGTGAAGCGAGGCAGTGAAGATCCATTTTCCATCCAGTCTTTGCAGAAAATGTTAGAGAACATTTTGGAATTCACTTTGGATGTTAAAACTGATTTGTCACAGTTAAACATGAAAATAAGCTTTAAATGAAGTTACCACCTGCCTTTCTGAGGAGAGAATTTATCCCAAAAAAGAAGTGTTTGCAGGCATCAGTCACATATTAAGACAAGCATCAGATCTGCCAGAAAATGTACTTCACATAGTCAAGGCTGAGAGAGTTTAGATAAAATGAGAGGGTCACATTTTTGTCATCCCCTGTTCTTAGATGTCCTTATGTGCTGAAATCTGACATCACAAAAATCTTCTGCTGGTTTTACTGTCCCTATAGGTGTTGTGGTGTTGTTTCTTCTTTGGGGGGTGGGAGGTGTCATTTTGCTGGTATAAATGAGCTGCAGGAAAGATATCCAAGGTGGACTGTTTGGTGACTTTATAGTTTATGGAGCTGCTTTCAAGTTCAAGAGCGGAATGGAAAAAACTCACCAACACTTAAGGGAAATGAAGACAGATTTCACTCAGGAGATGAGGAGGGAGATGACATCTTGATGGGCTGTGAGAACTGATATTTAAGAGACTGATAGAGGGCAAGAGAAACAAGTGGCGTGGTTTGATGTGGTCAAGGAAGGAGCTAGAGAGAGAATCAAAGAGTCAGCTGATATAGTTAAAAGACAAGGCAGGACAATGCTGCAATAGGTTCATAGAATGGTGAGAGCTTGGCTGGCAGAAATCAGTCCTTGAATAGCAGGAAAAACTTCCCTCTTACACCTGGAGCAGAGGAAGAGCCTAAATAGAAAAGTAACTTGTGTGGGTGGCTCTGGGGAAAGGCTAAATCAAAAATGACATGTTTTAATGAGCAACTGACTCCCTGAAGAAAACACAAAATCCTGGGGAAACAAAATGGAAATTTTTCTTGCTGGACAAGAGCTGTGTTTGGGTCTGGAGTGCTGGAGAGGGTACTCATTGCCTGAAGTGTCTTGAAAGCCATGGCTCAGATTTAGTACTCTGACAGCACCAACAGGCTGCTGCATTGGGCATTTAAATTTACTGAAATTATATCATATATCTAACATGTAAAGAGGTCTTTGAAAAAGAAGCCTGTATACAGTGGTTGCTCCCAGCCTCCTAATAAATTTATTTTTCAGCACCACTACAGTAAAATACTTTCATGCAAGACTGACATAAACATGGTGGTCCCTTTATCTGATGGAACCTGCTTCACAGGGCTAGATGTGACCATCCTAGCACTTACACTGCCTGCTGGCAAGTGGGGGTGATTCTCCTCCTCTTCTCCAGTCTGTTGAGACCCTGGAGTCCTCAGCACAGGAAAGATATGGAGCAGGTCCAAAACCAGATCAAAGGTATGGAACACCTCTGCTAAAAAGAAAGACTGAGAGTTGGGGTTGTTCAGCCTGGAGAAGGTTCCAGGGAGACCTTATTGTGGCCTTTCAGTACTTAAAGGGGGCTTATAAGAAAGATGGTGACAAAGTTTTTATATGGCCTCTAGCCATAAGGCAATGGGGAATGGTTTTAATCTATAAGATGGTAGATTTAGACAAGATGTTAGGATGAATTATTTTACAATGAAAGTGGTGAAACACTGGAACAGGTTTCCAAGAGAGGTGGTAGATGTCCCATCCCTGGAAACATTCAAGGTCAAGGTCAGGTTGGACTGGGCTCTGAGCAATCTGGTCTAATTGAAGATGTCCCTGCTCACTGCAGAGGGGTTGGATTATCTGACTTTGAAAGGTCTCTTTCAACACAAACCATTCTATGATTTCATGGTTTTTCATTGTTATTTGAATAGATGTGATTTTGTTTTTCAGAGAAAAAAATTGTGTAGTGTATTAATTTCTGTCAGCACAGCTATTTTCCATGGATTTTTCTGGCCCGTTCTTCTTCTGTCTCCACCTTACCTGACCCTGCTTCTGGGACAGCAGGCATCCCTTTTTCAGTCATCATCTTGTTTGCATTAGGTGTGTGCATTTGGGTGTTCATTAGATTCATCCAGCAGTAACCTTACTGTCTGTTGCAGAGTGGTTTATTTTCTTCTTATAATCCTCCCTTTTGCTACTTCTTTATGGTATTGGCAACATTATCATTTAGCAGTCCATAATACTGTTTTTGAAAAGATGAACAATTTTCCTACTGATCTTTCCTTTTTGATTCTGATAGGGTGCAGAAGAAATATGCAATTCAAAAGCCAAATAGTTCCTTGCTGCACAGCACATGTGACCAGAGACAAAAGCAGAACAAGTCTAAGCCATGGTGCTTGATGCACTAGTAGAAGTCCATAGCTGTGAATATATGATGTGAACAAGACTGGTGAAAAGTTTTCAGCCATTGAATTGGTTGGAGAGTCTCAGATAACCTAAACAAATAACTTTGTGAAAACACTCCTGTTTTAAGAAAAGTCACCAAGACCTGAAACACATCACATTGCAGTTACTACTAAGTCGTTTTTTCTGCCTGAAAAATACAAACCTCAGCCCCTCCAAAATCCAGTCACAGTATTGCAGTACAAGTAATTTCCCCTCCCTGCCACTTTGACTCTCACTTTCCCAGCTTTTCCTTCAGATTCTAATTGCCCTGTAACACAATGATTACTTTTGATTTTTCAGAGGACGACCTTATTTTCTTTCAGAATTTTTGACCTATTTAAGATGGCAGGGTCTTCTAGAGGTCACCTAGTCCAGCTTCCTACTCCAAACAGTCAGATTTGCATCAGATTGCTCATTGGGCTGCATGTAAGAGCTTTCCCAAGGGTATATATTGCAATAACCTTCCTGGGCAACCTGCTCCAGGGCTTACTCAATTTTAGTGTGAAACCTTTTTTTATTATGAGCAGTGAGAATGTTCTTTCCTGCAGCTTCTGGCTGTCTCCTCTTAACCTTTTATGAGGCTTCTCTGAGAAATGTCTGCCTGCCTGTAACCAGAGATCAGACACTGGAGGACAGTGATCAGAACTGCCACAGCCTTCCCCAGGCTCAACAAACCCATCTCCCTTTCCTGAATACAATGTGTTTGCTTCCTAACCACCTTTGTGGCATTCTTCCAGATTTGCTCCAATCTGTCAAAGCCTCTTTCATACCGGAGGCCCCAGACTGGCTGTGTTAATCCAGTTGCAGCTTCAAAAAGTACGGAACAGAGGAGCTTTATCCACGGTTTTGCTGGAGCTGCACACTGTTCACTTAGGCTCTGCTGCCACAAGGGCGCACTGCAGACTTGCGTTCAATTTGTCCACCAAAAAATTTGGGTGTCCCCTCACCTTCATGGGTCCTTTCCTGCAAAGCTGGTTTCTGGTGAGTGGGTGCAGTCTGCAATATTGCATGGGGTGGCTCCATCCCAGACATGGCTCGGCCTTTCTGTGAACCCCATGATGTTCCTGTCAAACCACATCTCCAGTTTGCCAAGGTCCTTTCAGACAGCAGCCTTACCCTCCAGCATCCCACCTGGTGAAGCAGGCCACCTTGTTTGGTATGAAAACCTGCCCACTTGCCAAGTGCTTTCCATACCCCTGTGCAGGTCACTAGTGAGTACATCAGGTGTTACCAGCCCCTGAGGAACAGCACTCAATGGGCCATTGCAAACAGCAAACTGCTGGACAACACATGCAGCCTGGTGGCCCAGCCACCTTACAGTCACCTTATAGGCACATACCCTGACCGTGTTTCCCCCCCTTTGCCTTTATGGATTCTAGGAGAGATGGTGTCAAAAGCCTTACTAAAGTGAAGGTAAGGGCATTCACTGCTCCCCCTTATCTTCACAGGCAGGCATCTCATCACAGAAAGCACTCACTGCTCAGGCACAATTTTACCTTTTGTTAACCCATGTAGCCCAGTTCCAATTACCTACTTTTTTCATGTGCTCAGTTCCTCTTTCTTGACATTTTTGAAGACAGGCATAAAACCAGCCTGTTCCCAGCTACTGGGGGCCTCTCTCTGTTGAATCTTTTCAAGGGCAGCAGGTCTGATTCAGCTTTCTCTCCTTCTGGTGCTTGGCAGGATTTGGCTCTTCATATTCAGCATCTAGCACAGTACTCTATCAATGTAAAAATAAATATTAGTAGGAAACTAAACTACTGCAAACTTTTCTAAATCAGTATTACTTAAATCCAAAACCATTTTATTATCTAAGAACTCCAGATACTCAAAAAAATATATGTAGCTTTACCTGAAATGCTGGTAATTCCAATAAATACTTGAGATGTTTAGGTTATAATTTAGGACAAGAATGTTAAGTAAAAAAGTCCGAAAAAAATATAATATTGAGAAGACAATATTGACCACTGTGACCAGGAGGTGACAGCTTTGGAGATTTACTGTCCAACCAAGAATGAATAATTAGTAAAGGACCTCACTTATTCAAAGTGACATGTTCAAAAGATATACAGTGGGGTTCACTGGATTACTGCCAGGTGCATAGATTGTACTGAAATACTTCCCACAGAGCTTAAGACAACCAAGTTACCTTTTTTCAGACAAATGTGATTAACTTTTGCAAAAAATTTTTCTGTGCATAAAATGTATGATTCAAAATCACAGAGTAAGAGAGTAATTTTTAATTTTTTTTTTTTTAATTTAATGATCTATTTCTTACAGGAAACAATTATGATTTATTTTGTTGGACTCTAATTCCCAGTGTAATACTATCATAGGAGTCCAAGTGGAGATATGGACAGGGCGATATGTGTGCTAGATTCTGTCTTCTTTCTTCTGCTATCTGACCAAAACTAGAGGGAAAGATTTTATTATAATTTTGACCCACAGAAGTGTGAGGCACATATTTCAGTGTCCTGCAGTGGTCACAGAAGATCCTACTTGTATTATTTTCTTGAAAGTATGTATCTGCCTAGTCTACTGGATCACATCCTTTGTTTAATACCCTTTATGGAAATCATTTGCATTACAGGGACCATGATCCAGCCACACGCACTAGCAGAAAGTTCCTGCTGATGTGTCTGCATCCAATCTGGATCTTTTTTCTTCTGTTACAAAAGATGGCAGGTGACAACCCCTGACCAACATGGTGTACCTCATAAATTTTGACTTCTTGTACAGGAACAACTTGCATCTCAAAGTAGAGTGAACAAACCTAGAGTAACAGACACAAGAGGATGTGATCCTATTATGTTAACCTTATTATCTTGGTGGTCTGCATATTCAATATACGTATTCAAAATGGTAACTGTATTATATCTCAGTACCAGCTCTTTGTTATAACAAAGCCATGAATTTCACAGTCAGTTGTCTGTAACAATATTACCCCTCTGGAAAAAACATTCTAACATATCAAAAAAAAGCTGATAGCCTTTGTGCACAGGTGATATAAATTTTCCTTCTCACACAGACCTTCTTTCTAAAACACAAGAACCCAGTAGGCATAATGAAGATTTGGCATTTATCATGTAATATCCTCAGTACTCATGTCATGGACAAAAGTTTGATGGCTAAGAGGAGTTACAGAACACAAAATATAAATTAACACAGCACAGAATACAGAATAGGTTGAACATGAGGCTTTCTTAGCTTACAATCACAGTCATTTAGCATCTTGTGTTTCTCAGGTGAAGTAATTACTCTCTTTTCTGGATGATATAACACACTCCTTTACTCTTAGTGACCTAAATGTTTCTCCATTGTAGGATGCTCTTTTAAACAGCATTAATTCAACAAATCTACACACCCCTGGCTGGTCCCATCCTTAGTACAGGAGCAGAAACTTGAAATTCCTTTAAATTTCTCATCACCAGCAGCAGATTGTAAAATAGCAGGCAAAATGGTGTTTTAATACATAGATAACTGTTAACTTCCTGAACAACTTAAAACATACAGACCTGCAAACCTATCCCATGGTGAACAGAAATAGGCTCCATATGCAAGTAACTTCCCTGAAAGTAACTGAGCAATGAAACGTTACTCGCTACACTCACGAGTTACAAAATCAGACACAAACAGACCCACATGGAGGAGTGCTCACCTCTACTACTCGTAATTTTCGTAGTCTAAAGAGTTAATAAAACTGTGCCTGCTTACCCAGAGGTTAAGACTGGACTCCCTTACCTTCCTCTTCGTTTGTGATTGTCCAGTGAATTATCCTCTCATAGCACAGTTGTCTTCTCCAGTGAATATTGCAAATTGGCCAGAATTACACCTGAAGAAAATTCTCACTATTATTTTGCAATTAGGAGGTATATATTGGTCTGTAATTTCTGTATTAATAAAGTTCTCAACATTTTTATTAATTGGGTGTTGTGGCTTTATAATGGCCCTACTGTCTTTGTATTAACTCTAAAAGCCTTATAGTTGAGCCTTTTAAATCTTATATTCTTTACTTTTCACTTCGTAACAAAGAAAAGATTTTTACACAACAGATTAAGCTTTTTGATGATCTACTGATAATCTAGATGAACTTAAAGGTCCCTTCCAACCCTGAAAATTCTGTGCTTCTATGATTTTTAGCAGAGGAAAAGATAATTTCAAAACTTCCCAAGCACCTGTGTTCAAAATCATATTGCATCAAGCACCTGTCTACTTTGGCCATGCTTCAGAGCAAGTCCTGGCTCCAAAGTGAGCTGCTTCCAGTGTCAGGTGTGCCCCAGCTGGTATAAAACTTAAGCCTTAATCTCAATTAGAGATGGCATAACCATGTTGCAGCATTTTGGTGGTGCAATAATAAAACCATAATTACCCACCTGACTACTGCTTCTTCTTCTGAATCTCCAATGTAGTGAATGTTTATAGTCATACAGCAAAAAATCCCCAGTAAAGGCTGTAACAGGATGTAGCAAGGAAAAGACATTAAAACACAAGGGAAGTAAACACAGGTTCTGTAATTGTACTTTATTGCAACTCTGGTACTTTGCCTGCTCCTGAAGACTCCTTTAGCTAAATTTGTTCCAGGCTATTTTTTCTGTACCAATTAATATACGCAAGAAGCATGGATGTTTTTCTCATTATTTTATTGAAAAGGTACATTTAAAAAAATACACAGACATTTTACTATAATGGATTGCAGATAAAGATGCTTTAAAAGTTAATTCTATTTTTTTTCCTGTCTTCCACCTCTTGTCCCCATTATCACATGATGAATTCAGTCTGAGTACTGTATATTGACATCACCTTTATAAAAGGGTTGGGGACGTAAGAAGGTAGGTGGGGCATTACTGCAATATATTCAGTAAACAGAGAATACCTTCAATTATAAATATTTTATATTCTGTACATTATTGCATCAGGGAGCCACAACATTATGCAGCATCATTACAGAGGAAACTAGTTAGAAATGGAGAAAAAAAGGATATTTACGTACAAATACATGGATTTCTTCTTGAACAATGTATGTAAGTTGTGATAATGTGCAATTGAAAAGCATTTTTTCTCTGTAAGCATTGCTTAGCAACACCAGTGAGGAAACAACAAAAATAAGTTAAATTAAAGTAGCAAACAAGTACAGATCTTAACTATATGTTATATGGCTTTCTATTTTTAGTTTCTCTAAATAAACTGTGACACAAAAAAGAAATAACTAAAAGCTTCAGCGCTGCATTGCTTTCAAACATTTGCACAGAAACTAAAAATACTAAAATCAGACATGTGATACATCTTTAGAACTACACAAGATACACCAGTACTGGAGCCTAGGATAGTACACAACTCCTGTCAAGAGGAGAACACTGAAAAAAAAAAAAAGAAGGACGCAGTTTACTTTTGAGATGTTATCCACAACTGAGCATTTGGTTCATCTACCTTTTACATCCCATTAGTTTTCAGCGAAGTATTTACATAAGTGTGAATGAGGAAGACCCAAGTTTTCAAGTCTGTCAGGAAAAGATTTTACGCTCATTGATTCCAAGGTGCATCATACACATTGCAAAATTAAAAAAAAAAACCAAACAACAAAAACAAAACAACAAACAAGATGCATGAATCTTTACTGGTGCAAGTTTTATGAGCAATTTTTTCTGTAAATCACTCTCTGATTGTAAGAGTTGAGTAAGAGTAAGAGAACAGTCCGGACTCCAAAATGCAGTACCATCAGTGATGAATTCTATGGTGTGGCTGGTTGAGGTGTCAGGCTGGATGGCATTTCAAAAAAGACATTTTAAAATCTCGATCCCACTTTTCTTTTACCCTTCTACTGGCCATAGTTCTCTCTCTTTTACAACCATACATTAGTATGGTGCAAAAAGTATGGAGGCAGGTGTTGCCCGGATGGGTCCATGGCCTGGCCTGAGGAGAGCTGGTGGTATTGCAGGTGCCTGGAACAAGGAAGCAGAGGGACGGGGAGGAAGGGACAGAGCTGACGACACAGCTGCAGCTGCAGCAAGAGGAGATGAAAGGAAAGCAGGTGCCAGCGGCTTAATCATGTCCTTCTGGAATGCAAGTTTTGCCTGGAATAAAACACACAAAAAAGAGATGCAAATAGAGTTCTCCCCACACCCACTTCTACATGAAGGAAAAAATGAACCCTGACAAAGGGAACTCTGTGGCTCGTCACAGAAGCCTCATGTCAGCTGCTTAGAAATTTTACACACATTTACATCTTACTCCCAAGGCAATTAAAGCAACCAAATTGTATACTTAAAGATACACAAAAATCTTGAGTGTAGGGGCAGCCAGACTCATGTAGAAGGAAACATAGTGAACAAATGTAAATTATATTTTCATAACTGTGCAAAAACCACTAAAAACCACGATTAAGGTTTCAATATTAAAAGTCAAATCTTCCACTGGCAAAAATGAATTTTAGAAAACTAGAGTGGTCAAGATGGGAAACTGCTATTATTCCTGTCTACAGTCAGCTTGCTACTTGCCAGTGTAGAACCTCTCTTTTCAGAAGTATTTTTTAAAATCAATAGCATAAAGAATTATCTCTGAAATAATTATTACTCATCTTATGGTGTGCAATGATTGCTGGTGCTTGTGGTGACAAAGCAAACCAGAAAAATGTATGCTACAGTCTTACTAAAAATGGTTTGCACCACAATCACAGTCTTGTGGGGGAAAAGATACTCATGTCCTTCCTATGATAGCAGAGGGCTCTCCTTATGCAATAGGTTATAAAACAGTGTATCACACAAATGAAGATTAGTGTGCACAGAACCTAACAAATGGGGGGACATAGAGAAAACCCTGCAGCATTTTATTTGCCTCTCTACAATTACAAAGACATATTAATATTTCAGCTTTTAAAGGCTTTTCACGAGCTTATTGCTGCACACACACATTTGCATCTCTCTCCTTCCAACCAAGAACTTGTTTTTGTGCCATAGGTGGCATGCACTTTTGCCTAATGAATAAAACCAAGGCTGAGTCATAAGTAAATAAACATGCAATCTGTGCTGTTCTAGAGCCAGCCTGAACTCTGGCTGTACCTGACTGGCAGAACCAGCTCAGGGAATTCCTGGAAATGTGGGCGGGTATGAAAGGGGAATGGCCAGGGGCACAAAGGCAGGAGAGGTGTTTTGATAGCCAGTGATAGACGTAGCCTGAGCAGGCAGACAGGCAATCAATTCTCCTAGACACTTGGAAACTCTTTTGCACCTGCATAATATATCCATGCAGGACTCTGTTCTGCTGTATGCATTGGCTGGGCATTAGTATTTTTATATCTTAACAACTTCTATCCTTTTCCCTGACTGCATGTGTCATAATGGTGAGTGATCACAGGCACTTAGAAAGACAGAGTATACACATTAGAGCCTGCAAGGAGAAATGCACCAACCCTGCAGAGCTGATACCTTTCCATGGGGCACACAGTTCATTCCCAGTTCCACTGATTATTCCCTTTCTTCTAGCAGTAAATAGGACTCACAGTACTGTCTGCTTGCCTTTGGCTGGGCAGACAGAATACATAACTATCTTCAAATCTGATCCCTGTGCAGATGCAGCCTGCAGGGGCAGAAATACTGTGGAAGAGCCAGGTCTGTCATGTTCTTGTCTGTGAGGTAGGAGTTCCCAAGGTCACAAATTCACATAAGCAGTGATAAGAAATAAAAATACTTACTGCTAAAATACTTGGGCTGCGCTGCAGTTTGTTGTAAGGACTATATTTAGGTTTCATAGGCTTTCCTGCAACTCTGTCCTTATGCCTTCGGCTGGAAATGTGCTGAAATAAATATCCTCACATTTAATGAGCTGTTTAAACATTTCTCAGTTTTGAGTTTGAAATTGATTTATCAGCAGGATATGCCTAAGCCCCTGTTTGTAAGATAAAGCAGGTTCTTTATACAGAGTTATGAGTTTTGCTAAATTAAACGTAACAATTTGGAGCACATCAAATAGAGAATCAAAACCCGATCACATACAGAAAATCCTGTGATCTGAGACAGGCTCTGCAAATTATTGACATTTTAGCTAGTATTTCATTTTTCCACTTGAGGAGCTTTGAAGGCAGAGCAGTAATGACTGGGTCATAGGTATATTCAGAAGTAGGTGGTAAATTTCAGTCTGGCTGATGCTGTTCAGCTGTATAAATAATGTACTACTATTAGTAGAAGGAAGAACCTGTACCCAGGGATATGGCTACACCATGCAATTTAATACTATCTTAGAGATAACTGAAAAAACAGGGAATGAGAGGACACAGCAACACAGCTCAGCACTGTTCAGCTAGAGATCCCCATCTGAGTATCAGAACACATTTGTACTGGCAAGGCTCTGAATCCAGGGCTAATCAGGTCAGACAGAGCAGAGCTGCACGTTCATACAGCTACCCTGTTAATGATATCATTGCTCTACACAAGTTAGACACACCTACAGTATTACCCTCTTGCAGATCATCCTAATCCAACACATTCAAATCACATACTCCATCTCACATACTGTTATTAACAAGTATCCCCACAGGCAGAAACAGCACCAAAAGAGGAATTCAAGGAACCTCAAACCAGAATTTCTTTCATCTGGGAAAAAAAAGTTCTCTCTCCTGAGTCACAACAATTTTTTAATCTAGATATATTATGCTATTCTGACACCTTGTCCACCTCCTTATGACTCTCAAGCCCATTTTTTTCCAGCTGAAACAATTAGGTGAACGTAACCTGTGGTCCACTGTTTAGAAATAATTGTGGGTTGACAGGAAAGAAATACTAAGTTCACTTTTTGACAAAACACACAGACCTACATTCTACCTACAATATTGCAATGCAATGAAAAGCAATAAAAAAACCCCAGATACATGCAAGCTACCTGTTTCAGCTGAATTTCTGAATTAACATGGACGTCACAGATTTCACAATGAAACGTCTTGTTCTGCAGTCCTGAGCCTTTATTGCCATTCTGCACCTTCAGCCGGGAGCCAGGTCTAGGGTAAGACTTGATGGGACCAGCACCATTCCGAGCCTCGACCATGGTCTTGTGCTTGGAGCCTAATGGGCAAGGAGACACAGGTGAGTTAATGATGAGCAACACAACCATATTCATCATCACTGGGACTTGTCTTGGGTTAGTGCAGTGGTGTTTTGGAAGTGGAGGGTGGGCACAGGGATGGCTTCTGTGAGAAGCTGCTGGAAGGTCCCCTGGTTCCAATTCTGGCCCTGCTCCTGCCCAAAGCCAAGCAGATACGGGGAAACTGGATGTGCCTCTGCAAGTAACATATTCAGGACAGGCAAAATGAAACTGCAAAAATACAAAAGAAAAAAAAAAAAAAAAAAAAAAAGAAAGACCTGCAGAGCAGAGAAGGAGGTGAGAGAGCAATGCCAGAGCAAAGACCACAAGGTCAGAAAAGAAAGAGGGGGAGGAGGTGCTGTGCAGACATTTCCCTTCAGCCTGTGGTGAGATGGCATCTGTTTGCCTGCAACCCATGGAGGAGCATGGGGGAGCAGTCCCTGAAGGACCACAGTAGGGTAAATGCAGATTTGTAGTCCCTGAACTGTTACAGGTGAGCAAATGTGAAGCTGCAGCATGTGTGGGATCATGAAGAGGGGCAGATGTGGATCTGCAGCACCAGAGGACCCCCGTGCCAGGGGAGGTGACTGTTCCCAAAAGAGCTGTGACCCTGTGGGTAAACCTGCACTGAAGCAGTTCCTGAGGGACTGCATCTGTGGGAGGGACTCATGTCAGAGGGGTTCCTGAAGGATTCTCTACCATGAGAGGGACCCTGTGTTGTAGCAGGGGAAGAATGTGAGGAGCCCTCTTCCTGAGGAGGAAAGCGGCAGAAACACCGTGTTGGGAACTGACCCTGAATCCCCCCCTTCTCCTGAGAGGAAGGTGGCAGTGAAGGGATCTGGGCCCGGAAAGAAGGGAGGGAGGGAGAAAGGGAGGGAGGTATTGAGATCTGGTCACATTTTCTCTTTCTCCTTGTAGATTAAATCAAGTTTCTTCTTCTCAAGTTGAATCTGTTTTTTGCTCATTACAGTTGTTGGAAACTGAAAACCTCCCTGTCCTTGTCTCAATTAACAAACTTTATTTGGATTTTCTCCTCCCTATCCCACAGTGGGAGTGGGAGGTGAGCAAGCAGAGGCCTGGTTGGTACCACCTGGTCCTAAACTAACAGACTTCCAATGTGTTTATCTTCAAGACAGAATGGTTAAAGTCACTGCACATTAGGATTAATGATGAATCTGTTTCTGGTCAACGTAGCTCCCACTTCTTTGATCTAAGAGGAAGCCAGACAATGGAAGAAGGGTTTGTATGAAAAGGGAACAACAGACACACTGGGCCACTGCTTCTCTGACTCCACATATTGGTGAATTATGAAAAAAAAAGCCAAGGAAGGACTGGAAGAGGAACCACAGCAATCACTCAAACCTAGGAACGTGACTATTTCAAAAAGCATCCTCTTATTTGAAAGTAAAGGCTGCTTTGGCCATTTCAAGAATGGATTACAGCCTGTGAAACCAAATTCAATACTTTGTTAACAAGATTTACATCACCAGCCCATCACAGACCAGCCAGAGCCCACTAGAGATTGCTGCCTTTTAAATGGAGCATATCCAATTCATAATAACAAAAATATTGTAGGACATATGGGACATCTAAGGAGACCACTCTATAATTTGTAAAACATAACAAGTAACAAAAATTACTATAAGTTGTACCAGCAAAAAAAACAGACACCAGAGACAGTGAGGTGAAAGACAGACCACTGACATTTTAACAACCTTAGTGTTACAGAAAGCACTACTATCCCTATGGAGGTATGATGGAATCTGATTAGATAACACGAACTGTAGGGATTTTGTCAACTAAAAGCTTATAAAGTACACGAAGGACAGTTAAAAAAAAATTAGAGCTGTAATAAAATATCAAGCATGACACATTAAATTCTTAGTAACTTATTTAATTTTGCCATTTCAATTTTTAACTAGAAGACTTCAGGGAAGCATGACTACCAGTGCCAGAAAACCAGCTTGTTAAGCTGAATTTTAAAAATATCAGCACACGACTCACTTGCATTGTATGCATACTCACCTGTATTATGGGCTTCTAGTTGTGACAGGGAATTCACAGCCACTTTGCATAATGAACAGTAAAGTAGTTTTTTGGCTTTTTCCTCTTCTGATTCAGAAACTGTGTTAGGAGCTCCATTTGTGCTCTTAGAAGATGAGGCAGGTATTGCAGGTGCCACTGCTGCCACTCCAGGTTTGGGAAGAAAGGGAGCCTCTTCTGTAATGGACTGCTGACTTGCACCATTGGGTTTTGTTTTCCCTTTATCTTCTAAGAGGAGCAAAATATGTATGTCATAATATGCTGCACCCCTACACAAAAAAATTATACAGTAATAGTTCTGCAGTTTCAGTGAACCTAACACAAAAGGGGTGTAAATAATCTCATTTTATACAGGACAGCAGCATCTTTGAAATCTCATTAAAACCTTTCCATGAAATGTGTGAAATTTGACAAAAAGGATGGCTTGCCTGTTTTTAAGGTTACCAGTGAATACCAATCACTTCAACAAATTTATGACAGCTGCTGTTGCTGTACTGCTGAAGGTTTGGACAGTTAAAGGAGCTCAAGAAAGCCCGAAGGTAGCCAGGATTAAGGACTGGAGAGCACTCAGAATCATGTAAGCCTTTGCAGTGGGGTTTAAAAAATTTCTGAAAAAAAAAAAAAGCGCCTTTGTAATGGCTCAAGATTTCCAAAGTCACTGGGAGGACACTGAAAGGCTCCAGTACTATCTTAACATACGATATCCTTCATTTCAGGAATACTTCACTACACACACGATACTAATATTTTTATGGTTTTCTAAGAACAATAGTTGGAGACCAGATGGCTCTGATGTGCATTCCTGTATCACTTCATAAATACGAGTTGCTAATACTTATATGCCAGTACCACATCTAATAGCAACCTCTTAAATGCTACTTGTATCTCATTTGAAACCTGTCTCATAGTTTTAAATAGTGTTGAACTGATTTGAAAAACTAGGTTCTATTTTGAGCACTTGGTTATTTTTAAGTATAGGCCCTTGCACTTTATGTTTACAGCTACCAGACTCTGCCTTACCATGACTGTTTATCACATTGATACCATGCTATCATGAATTCTGAAAACAGGATTGTAACCCCTGCACTTGAGAGTGTGTTACCTATCAACAGGCATCCTGAAACTACAACCCACAGCTGTTGCTGTATTTCCCAGAAATGCATTGCCCTACATCAAGCTTAGACTGTTAAAAAACAGGAGAAAAAAAATTCTAATGAAAGAATTATTGTTCTTTAAAAATAGTGATGAAATACTTTGAAATGATATATGAACTGTATTAAACATTGAAAATGACCAAGACTATTACAAGGACCAAATTAATGTTAGAACCAGATTCTGAAAGTATTTTGATTGAAGTATGATGAAAGTGATGTTAAATCACAGTTCATAGACTATTCAGTTTCCATGTCTATAAATAATGTCACATCTGTAAAAATCTAGAATGCATTATACAACCTGTTAGTCTGCATAAAATGCATAGTTTTAATAAACAGCATTTGTTAACATTCTAAATTAAAGAGTTTTCAATATATAAAGTTTCAGAGGTGCCAACATCTGAAAAGGAAACACCGAACTGCTGCCTTTTGTGAAGTACAGGAAAACACATTACTTGTTCTAAGCAATATTATGCCAAACTGCAAAAGACATAAAACCAGGATAGATGTGAACCTGAATGCAATAAATAAAGGTTTGTCAGTATGTTGCATTTCAGGCCTCAAAAGAATAATACACCGGCAAGCTGTATCTTAATATACAGAGACTACACTTCTAGTCTGTTGGGTTTTGTTTGTTTGTTGCCCCTGACCTCCCTCTTCATACCACCTGCAACACAAGGGAACAGATTTTTATTTCTTTGTTTTGCCATCAGGCGTCTGTGGAGCGAGATCCTGAGTGACAGAGTAACATCCATTGTGCACAGGCCACCAATTACCATCACAGACTGATGGCTTTCCATTGCTGAATTTACCAGATGATTGAAAAATGAGAGATTTCATTTCCCACTTCTCCTCAATTAACCAGCCACCAGCTGATGTAGCATGTAAGTTTTTAAAATATTCCCTAGATTTACAGTGTTTTCACTATTAATACAAAGAAATTCTAAAGTACATAATGCCTAACAAAAAACCTTCTAGAAAATTACAGAGAAGTTACCAGCATCCATTCTGGCTCAATTCTGTCAGTATTTCAGCTCTTGGAAAGAACCTCAGCTCACATAATAATACCATCATTTGGAAAGCTTCCTGTCACAAATAAGCTCTTCATCCATGGAGATGCATGTCTGTAAGGATAGCCACACGCCCCTCCATGCATTAATGTTTCCATCCACCATTCTAAATGCTTAATGCAGAACATCTTCAAAGATCATAATTGTAAGGTTATTACACATTTTAACTCCCACAGAAAGTACACTGAGCTAACTGCATATTTGTCACCACAGTGGGGCCAGAATTGGGGTTTCCTGGCTTTTAAAATCAGAAAGTTGCACTTCTCCAAAGGGCCTTTTGATAATAGCTTATTGTTTTCAACCCACAGAACTCAAAACACCAGTTCTTACAGTTTGATGTTTGAGACAGAAATGCCAAGTGTTCAACTGTGCAAAGTATGGGAAATGCAAATTTCACGTATATACAAAGCACAAAGAAGACAATTCCTTTACTTGTACATCTATCACAGAGCTAAGAAATACTACCTATGGACCAAAATCAGAAATGTAACTGATTGCAAATGTAAAAAAAAGAAATGTAAATGTTGATGCCTGCACAAATACACACACTTCCAAACTAATCAACACAAAAAATACACATAGATGGCATGGTGTGGTAGGATTAGAGTCTCCTTGCTGTTTCTGAAGGTAAGTCTTATTGAGACTAGGCTCAAATCTGTTCTGATTTCCACATGGGCCAAGCTCATGGACCCCAGCAGAACCAGGCAGAGGTCAAACAAATGCATGAGTGAGTTCACCCTGCCTAGGACCAGGGGTAATAGCTCCAGGTTCTGCTGCACTGCTCCACGGAGCACAGCTGGAAGCAGGAGATCCCAGAGGTACCAACCTCTTCCCAGAAAACCGCAGCTGCATTCAACCTGAGCCAGGGTCAGACTGAAATGCTTACATTGTAACTCACATGCAAGGGCTTAATTTGACATCTAGCCTGTTCTGTTGAGCTGTATCTGATTATGTTCATTTTCCACATAGGAATGCCATATTTCATCTGTGCTAAATTCCTGCCTTTAAATGAATTCTCCCTTTTCCTCAGGACTTTGGAAAAGTAAATCAATGGTTCATTTCAAGTTCTTATTGAAGCCTGAATTTATTTTGAAGTAGAGCCTAAGGAAAAAATAAGCTAGCTAATTAAGTATTACTTTGGGTTCAGTAATATCAATGCTTTTGTTGCCTACTTACATTGTTTCAATTCTGCTTTGAAGTTGTTTTCACATATTGCTGGTTGCTTGCCTTAGGTTTGTGTCAGCACCATTTTAGAATTCAAGACTTATTTATCTTACTGGCACTGCCTCCTTTAGCAGTCTGTACCAAAGTCAGGACATGGTGCAGGATAACATCTTACAGATTTAAAGCTCACAGGTTCTAGCTCCCAAAGCAAGAGCAGCTTAGGAGATTTGCCAATCTCTGCAGGTCATGTCACTATTACTACAGCTGGCATGGCATAACCTACTGGACTTACCTGTTAATGCTGAATTTGAAGTCAGTGGGTTTTGCTCTAGCTGAAAAAGGGTCAAAATGTTACCATAAAACTTCTTCCCTCTGACAACCTGCAACTCTTCTCAGCAGTTTTCTCTCCTGCTGAACATGAATGCTCTGCTCCTGGTGATAGGCTAGCAATGAATGCTGCCCAAAAAACCCCTGAAAATAATAATTCCCTCTCCCAACGACTATGCAGTTTGGTTTATAAGGTACCTTTAAGAGATCTCTCTTGGTTAATTTTGTGATTTGTGTCAAGTGTTTACTATTTTATAACATATTTAGATTTATACATTATATATTTAAGTTTTAAAATTATCTCTTACCATATTAAAATTTGCCTACAGGTATTTGCTTTCTATCACTAGGAAATAACTTTTTTCAATGTGAGTGATTTTGATATATATTAGGTAGAAATTCTAATTTGGACTTCATGATGAACATATATGTATTAATTTCAGGGAAAAAATACTTATGGTTCAGATTCTTAATACCAAATTGAACTTCTTAATACAAATACACCCAAACAGAATTCTAGAACTCATGTATAAATCTAGAAATTCAGCATTCAGCTTCTCACCTTTCCTTCTGTCTGGTCCCTCACTGGATCTCACAGGTGCCAGCACTGAACAGCAGCCATATACAAAGGAATTAAAGCAGAAGGGCAGCACAGACGGTGCCAAGCAACCACCACTGCCCTAGACAACCCTACACTGAAACACTTTTGAGAGATTTGCTCATTTCCCACCTTGGAAATGAAGATTTGTTTTTACAATTCTTCCACCTGCTTACACAACAGAACATATTGCCAGCATAGAAAACAGCATAATGGAAAAATCAGTTTTGGCAGTCAATATGGTTCCCTTTTGCAAGGGAAGAAAATAGTAAATACTTGAACTCCTTTTCTTCTTTAAAAAAGAGTAATGAAATTTCTACTACAATTTCCAGCCTAAACCAGCTACATAGGGATAATCAGAGCAACTAAATAATTCAATGTATAGCTGAATCATTGCATGGGTTTGAGCTCTACACAACCAATAAGCAGAACTGATGCATGGTTAGGTGCAAATCCTTTTGGGTGTGATCAGCCTTGTTTAAAGTGGTATGTTAACACATCATTATTGAAAAGACAACCTTTTAAAATGGGGACAGTTTGATGCCTTGAATACCTTCAATAAATTTCTTACTGTGCCATTTCCTATGGTAATTTAAACCAATTTAAAACCACACTACCCCAATTTCCAAAATGAAGGGCTCATATTTTGTTTGCAGGTTACTAAAAATGTGGTGTAAAGATTGTCTTATGATAGCCTTGAGTTTGTACAAGTAATTTTACAGGGAGTTGGTATTAGTCTGAAGTGTTGATTTTAGGTAGTAATTGAGACTTTGAGGTAAAGAAAGTCTATCTCCCAAACCAGCAAAGCTGTACTGAGTGAAACCAGTTTTCAGGTTCTCATTATAATTTCAGCATCCCCAAATATGCCTATGAATATTAGGCAGCATTATCCAACCTTTGAAGCACACAGTGATTACAGAACAGAAAATCGATCATAAGGACATGAGGAATCTAGAGAGAGAAAAATTAGCAGCTTTAGCTGTACTACAGAATTTTTTTTAACAAAATTTGCAGTATTTAAAATAAAATATGAAAGTAGAGAGGTCACAGTCAAGTGGTTACAAACCTGTCTGCAAGTACCTAAGGGAGATGTTAAGAAAAAATTACAAAATAAAATCAAGAAAATATATTTAGCTACACTGTACCTGAAGGACTGCCTAAACAATCCCTGGGATCTACCTTGGGACACAGGTCTAAGGCTGAAACTCACAAGTCATCATATTGGAAACAATAGTTATGCATCTCTTTGCCCTGAAATAACATACGGAGGGAGAAGATCAATGATCAAATTAATAGATGGGTGAGAAGGGCCTCCTTAGAATCACAGAACTGGTTTGGTTAGAAAAGACCTTTAAGAGCACCAAGTCAAACCGTTAACTTAGCACTGCCAAGTCCACCACTAAACCCTGTCCCTGAGGACTTCATCTACAAATCGTTTAAATATCTCCAGGGATGGTGACAGAACCACTTTCCTGGGTAGCCTATTCCAATGCTTGACTTCAAGATATTATATCCTTCAATATATTTGTAGAAAAGCCACTGAATAGAAAGGCAGACAATAGCTCCCATAAGGAAAGCAAGTTTCAAAACATTGTTCTTTTTTCACATAAAGTGTTCTGCTGGCTCACACTGCTGTAAAGGAATAAAAGCATGCACTTAGACAATTAGTTCTCTTTTTTATGAAGAGAAAGATAAACACTATGAGTAATATGTGCCATAAAGGCAATAGCAGGAAAGCAATTAAGTCACTAGTGATCACAACCTTTATAGCATTTGTAAGCACTCTGTCCTGCATCTCAGTGTCACTCAAAAACAAACTAACAAAGAGCATTAGATTTCTTGACACTCATTAAGACAGAGTTAGCTAACTTTGAAAAGGGATTTCAAAACCTTTTTTGTTTTACCTCCACATTTGGTGAATAATGATACTCTAATGGCTGTCAGACAAAATACTTACTATCTCACAATTTGTGCAGTCTACTGAGAAATGAGGCTGAAAAACCCGTAGGGCTCTGTTCTAGAAAAATTCCACAGCAAACCTACTTGCAAATGAGATTGCACAGTGCATCTATTAACCCTTCGATTACTTTGATTTTAAATTTTTTTTCTTGTACTTCAGGCCTGTCTGAAAAGCAGTTAGCTTTTAGATAATGAAAGGTTGTTACATGACATCAGTCAATTTGGCGCATTTTACAGACAAACAATTTTGTTTCTACGGAAAGCTGAGAAACAAATGGAGACTATAAATATAAAGCTTTTCATCTCAAACTCAAACGTGCACTGAAACAAGCTATAACATATTTTCTGAAGATACTGAAGCTACATCAGGAAATTTCTTGATGGCTCTGCAATATTAAATGAACTCTGTAGCTAGACTGATCATTTGATTAACCGCATCACTACTCTCCGACAGGCTGAAACGAAGTATCTTTTTCATTTCAGAAGTATTGCTTGTTTGGCTATGGTACCAGAGTGGTGTTGATATTTAATTTCTTAGATTATTTCTGATTTTGCACACCAAAGACTCCAGGGAAATTTCTTACAAAGGAATTTGTTGTTTTTCTGGAACACAGAATCATTTGCAACTGATCAGATTAAAGATATAATGTTATAAAGGTTTGGTTTTGAGATTTTGGATGGGTTTAATTTTTATGAAAGCAGACTGACAATATTTAGAAAATCTTCAGAAGGGCACACAATTCTGCATCTGTAAAATATTGCACTGTAAAATCTATTTTTGTACTTATTTGTACACATTCCTGAACAGAGAGGGCCTGCTGCTCCAACTACTGGGAATGTCTGACATGATCCCAGTATAACACTTTGATTTTCAGTCCATTCCTTGCATAATTAGGTATTCTTGGGGAATTTGTTTTGGTTGGTTGGGAGGTGGTTTATATCTGGTTTACTGACCAAGATCAAGAAAAATCTGGGTGCACTCACTGGGGCAGGTGGAGTAGGGGGTATTTATTCAGTTTATATTATTTAATATTTCAACACAATCCAATTTTTATCTATAAATGCAAGAGGAACAAGAAGTGTTGATTGTTCACTGTTAGACAAAATGCAGGACTGGAAGTACAATGACAAGCAAACAACCCAACTTCTAACACTCACTTGAAGCATCTTGTGTCTCCATTTCACCTGCTGTTTTTCATTTTTTTTTTTTTTTTACAAAATGCAGGTTATATCAGACTTCTCTCTTTCTCATTTGGAAAGAGACTAATACAATTCCTCCCCCACTCCTTTTACAATTTTTACAATTTTTACAATTTTTAGACTGAATAGGGTGAACAGGTAACTATGGTGAATGCACTGTGTTTGTTCAGGAGAAAACCATTTTGTTGACAAACCCAAATCCAGAACAAGTTCCTGGTGAACACTGCCAGTACCTATTTTTTCAGTGACTCGTTGCATCTTTTTGGTAGTAAATTAGGAAAACTTTCACTAAATTTTGTTCATAAAAGTCAGCCTTCCTGGGTCCTGTTGCTGCATGTCTAGGCATATTTACGTTAAATCTATTTTAAACTTTCATCTTCTCTGAGCAATGCCAGTCTGTATTGGATAGAAAGGAAAAATTTAAGAGGTAGAAAACTATAATTCAGTTTGGGCAAAGTTTGAAATATACTATAATTTGTGTTACTACAAAACGTGACCTTCATCTGTGTGATATTACACGTTTTTGTTGGTTAAACTTATCTTTTTCTGACATTAGACATATTATTTTGTAAATCTTTCATACTCCCATTAAAGGCTCTGCCACACTTCTTTGAAAGGTCCTGGAATGGAAACTTTCTATAATGCTGTATTTTCATTATTTTAATAATATAGTAATGCTTAGAAAAGTAACATTCAAAGATTACAACAAACATACTGTATTCTGCCTATACATCCTTCACTTCTGCTTAAAAATGTCTTGGTTCATCTCCTCAGTTAAAAAAATACCATTGGCTCCTCCATCTATGAATCTGAAATATATTACTAGAAACACATTTCACTTGCTGCTTGTGCAAGGAAAAAAGAGAAAAAAATTTAAATTCTAATCACAGCTGCTAAAGTGCTTTGGAACTCAACACAAAATTTATGGGTATCTAAATAAATGACTAAAGAAGAGCTGAAAATCTGCACTCAAGTACATTCTCTTGGGCCCCTGTCTGAACTACTTAGTTGGTACTTGCCCAGGCAGAACTGCCATTACAGTCAACTATAAAACACTCATCTTAATTTCAGCAAATTACATCTATAATTGTGCATTCACACTGATTTCTGGGGCAGCTTTGCCTGAGGACTGTGACTATTGATTACTACCCTCAAAATTTGACCAATAAATTCTATTTTAAATCTAACTTGTTATCTAAAAGACATCAAAATATTTTCAATTTCCTTGACAAAGAATAATAAGGAAATAATATATATGCTATTGTTTTTATGTGCAATTTTTATGCTATAGGAAATGTAGCATATTTTTCATACCAAGTCAGTAACACAGCAGTTGTAGAATTAAGGAAGAAGGATGATAGAAGATTTTTCAATATATCTATTTAAATGTCAGATGTGCCAGCCATGGATATTTTTGCTTTTGGTTTCAATTCAGGATCTCTGAATAATTCTGTATTAAAACCAACATGATCTCACAATTGTCTGCCATCCCCTAGCAACATCAGTTTCTCCTTGTGTTCTAAATGCTGCTTGCATATATGTTAAAATGCAAAGGTAAATATGAGCAAAAATCTTATTATAATTTCATTATTGTCATTATTGTATTAAAAATGTATCTTGGACTATTCAATAGGCACAGTTTTATATCAGAAAAAAGAAAAAAACCCAGATTCCTGATTTCACAATGTAAAAAGATGCTGAAAGATTCAATGTATATAAATGGATTCTTCAAATGACCACATACATCTAGATAAAAAAACCAACCAGTAGCTGAGAGCATTGCTGGTTCTGCCCCCACTGTCCAGCAACATTAATAGAGTTGTTCTTGCTTGGCCCAGTGCCTACCTTTACCTCTCCTTAGACTAAGAAAGGCCTCTGTATAATTTTATGTACATTAATGATCTAATATTCAATGAAATTCCAGTTTTTAGAACTGGAATAAGTACAAATAATAGCTGTATACATTTTTAATGGTATAAGACATATGAATGTAAGACAAAGAGTGTCTCTACTCAGACACATAGTAGAGGACTCAATGAGAGTCTTATAAAAATATATTTTTGATATAGAGTTTCCGCTTAAATTCTTGCATGAGAAGAAGATTACCATTTCTTCACAACAAAATCCTGTTTGTATTCATTTCTGATTGATATAATGACTGGAGAAAAAAAGATTGACCTTTTCACAATTTGCACAGGAACTGCAACAGCTCATGAATGTAATTGTGTCAGCCGCAGACCTTATTTTTCAGTTAATGGCAACTATAATCAGTTTTCAGTAGAGGCACAGAATTTGATATGTGCTAGTCAGCATTATTATAGACTGCAGAAACACCTGAGGACTTGCAGGAGCTCCCAGGAGTTTATTAAAAACAAAATGAGCAGAATGACTGCTCTTCCGTTCAGGTTGTAAGATACACAGGGAAAGATGAGGCTTAAATACCCAGTTTTGAAAAGTATGAACAGTAACAGTGACAGAGAAGAAAGTGGTTAACAATCCAACCTATTATGATGACTTCCTGCAAATAGACCTTGATTTGATAATTATCCTTTTAGCTAACCTTTCATTCTAAGAGCATAAGCCAAACAGCAGCTTCCTGAAACAGCTGCAGAAATAACCCACCAGGAAATCCCCTGAAGCTATTTATCACTAAATCCATTGCAGGTGTTAGATGTGCCACTGACAGTATATTTTACATATTAATACTGATAATATAGTGTTCATATAAATATATGCATGGTACTTGTATTGGGATGAATTTACGAGCATTTATAAATTCCATTAGGAGTAATGGAATTACAATTCCATTTAACTACAAAAGCACTGTGGCCAAGCAGTGAATTCCATACTGAGCCTTCTCATCTGTTTTGGGAACAGATTTTCAACCATATTATAGAGTGATTTGCTGAAGGCTGTGAAATGCAGAATGAAAAGGGAACAAAGCTTACCATCCTCAGAGGGTTTAATGAAAAAAATGCCCTTGAAATGACTCTCCTTGGTGGCTAAATCTGATTGAATTTAATACTTCATTGACCATTAATGAATGTGTTTATATCGCAGATATATACCTGTGCTTAGAAGGCAGTAACTAAATACATATAAACACAGATATATGATTATTTTACAGTACATAACAGCATCAGAATTCTTTATATAAGCATAAATGCAAAGAACTGATGAGATTCACCTGCAGGTTTTGATGGAGGCTAGACATAACAATAAGCATCTTTGAGGGGCATAAGCCAGAATGTCTAAACATAGCTCATAAACACTGGGGGGGGACAGCAAGCCAAAGATGTCTTCATCCTGTTCCTCTCCTACGGCTCCTTTTCCTGCCCCTCTCTCAAAATTCTACTTTTTCACAACATATTATGATGTCTAGAGGACTGGAGTGCATTAGAGGGTATTAAAAGATTGAAGAATAAATGCCCTAGAAAAACCCAAAAGTTTGAGGTTCTTACTATGGTATCTCCATGACAAACAATGCAGTTTTTCCCAGAACAGATATACGACAGTTCAGCTGAGGAACCTGTGAGTCTCCTAGGTTTTTCTGAAGAAGTGTCTAATAAAAGGTTTATTGAAGCTATCTAAACAAACAATTCCTTTAAAATTAGTGGAAAACAAGGTGATAAATGGAAATAAATCCTAAGGTGAAAAGGGATTTTGTTGAGAAAACTGTTATTGGTTTTAGGATATCAGTATCATATCATCAGTATCATCATGATACCAGTATCATGATGCACATGCAAAAGTTTAAAATTTAAGCACTGGCAGAAGTATTTTTTAAATAAGCAAGGAAAACAAGATGACTAAGGGAGCGTCCTGATGGGGCTCTTGTGAAATATGAACCAGGTCTTTTGGGATGCTATACCTTATTGGTAGTCAATAAATAAACAGCACTGGTATTGGGACACCAGAGAAATCCATCTCATTGTTATCTTCCCGAGTAAATGCGATTCAACGTGTTGCGCTCTACTTTTAGGAATAAAAGGAAGAAAACACCCACTTTTGTTGTCAAGGCACCGACAGAAAGCCCTTAATGAACCAAAATTCCCAGATAAGACCTCAGGGCCCCATAAGTCTGATAAAGCTTGGAGTTGCCAGTCCTGTCTAATGGGCCAACCAATTACCATATGCCTACATGACATCAAGTGGCATTTACTAGGACCATCAACATGTCTATGCTTTCAAAATATGAGCTACCCTATTTGCTGTCAGACACTGCACCACACTGTAGCATGACAACATTCCTCAGAATAACCTCCAGCTGGTTTAGTTATACAGCTGTAATGAGTGGAATAACTCTTACAGGACCCATTTAGGATTGAGAATCAGGTAAATAACTTCGCAGTCACACCCCTTTCTTGTCAAAAACAGCAGTTCAGCATATGATTTACCATATGCTGGAATATCATCACCATGATCCTGTGAACTGTTTGTTGAGCTGCCCTCACACGTGGCTACAGAACAAAGCAGCAGTAAGAGGGGTCAGCTTTTGAAACAGGGTCTAGAATTTGGCCTGGTTAGGTATGTAATGTTGCCTATTCCTCCTGTACCAGCTGAGCAAAAAGAATTTTTCGTAGAGAATCCAGAGTTTATCTGTACCTACGAAGGCCTAAGTATCAGAGCCTTCTGACCTTATTTGTAAAGAGGACTGAACTTGAAATGCCTGTAGCTATCATTTCACAAACAGTTCTTCCTGGCACAAAGTAAAGAGAGCACACACTGAATGGATCAAAGATGTGGGCAAAAATTACCTTACTTCTATAATCTGAAATCTGTTTTTGGCTCATTTGAGTAGTAAAAAACAGTTGCGTTTACTTTTTGATTTTTCTATCAAAGCAAAATGCAAAGAAGGTGATACCACATCATCTGCCTGCTTCAGTTTGGACTATTTGTTTTGATTTGGAAGAAGGATCAAAGTATTCCCCTTTGCTTGAAAAGTAAACAGTGACATTTCAATCTTCTCATTATCATATGCATGCCTAAAGGACTCATCACTGTAAGCATCTAGACTATGCTGAGGATCACAGACACCGTCTTCTATTGCATTCTCAAAGCTATAATTAAAACACACTCTAAATATTCAAAAATGTGTTATGTAATGGTTGCTATCTCTACCCTTTTCTAAACCAATGCCATAAATATATTTACACTTCTTTATGAAACCATCCTGAAAATCTTGGGCTTCCACAGGCAGAGAAGGGAATCTTTGCCCCCGCAAAAGAGCAGCTCCCAGTACTGTTGGCACTGCTGCTCTGTAATCACGTCTCAAAGCAGCTACAAAAAAGCTTGCAGTGTTACAGTACTGATTTTCTTGTGTACAAAACTGTTCCCCAGCCATTACTAGACTTTTTCTGAGTGGTTATAGAGAAACTGTGTGGGACACAGTTCATGAAAGGGTTCCTTATAGACGCCTCCAATCTGCAAATAGTCATCTGGAGAAGCAGACGTGACCCAACAAGAGCTACAGGAACAGCAGCCTTGTCACACATATGTAGCATTTTCTTCCCGTCTGCAGAAATAGTGAACAGGATAGGATGGTGGTACTTACATATAACAATAAATGTTTTCTAAATGGTGAAGACTTATGCACTTAGAAAATAAGATCACACGGTATTCTACTCATGTTAGGATACAAAACTTGTGCAATCCAACCCATCAGTATCCACTTACCTGAGGCTGCAACCGACTCAACATTATGGTACTAGAGCTTTATTTTATTATTATTATTATTATTTATTATTATTATTATCATTATTATTATTTAATATTACATTTACTAATGGTCAGTTTACAAAACTAATTTCTGAGACATCATGTATTTTTAATGTCAGCAGGGAAGACCACTCTCTCATAACTTGGGCATTGCCATGCTCAAATGGAGTTCCAGAGTCACAGCTTCCCATTCAGCTGAGGCCACTTTTACTTACAGAAGTCCAAGTTCATCTGGAAACTTCCCAAAAGACCTTAAATTAACCTGAAAGTTAATTTAACTTTTGCAGGTCTACCAGCAATTTATCAAGTTGAAAGGAACAACTTTAGAGAGACCTAAAGCTGCAAAATGAGTTTTGAAAAATAAGGCCTGGATGAATTTGGAATTCATCTTTGGTAGATTCATCACAAAAGCCAAGCTAACAGTGAAATTATTTTTCCTGTTTCTACTGAAGTAGCGATTTTTAGCAAATAAGTGTTTTGGATCTTATGGTACATCTGACCCACAGAAGACATGGCCCTGTCTCAAACTTGACATTCTAGTTTAATGTACAGAAATGGTTCAACCTGGAGAGCTCCATGTCATTCACCATTATGTCACTCAAAATGAGTCTACATCAAAAAGGTTCCTAGTCACCTCCATTGTGTCCTTTTATTGGCAGACCTATATAAAAGAACAGTAAATTCAGTTTATCAGTTTAGTCTAAACACTCTACCCATTTCACACTAACACCAGTGGAAGTACAGCAGAAAACAAAGAAACACGAGAACTTGAAACTGTCTTCCCTGTCTAGCTACCATTTTCCTGTTCCATAATCAATAAAAGAACACAAGTAATTACTTATTTCTTGAAAAACATTTCTTTGGAAATTAAAAGTCCTCCCAAGTACAGTGATTAAACAACAGCTACACAAGTTGTGGAATTTTATTCCCTTACTTGATTCCATTTACCCCCTAGCTTATGTACTTCTAATACAATTTTTTCATACCTACACCACACATATATGCACACAAATCCCCTGTCCTGAAAGTAAATATAATTCTCAGAGAATGAAAGCTGTGTTAAAATATTCAGAAAAAATCATAGAAGTTAATTTGCTCCAAGGTAAAAAAACTCTACCACTTATTACCAGAAGCAACACAGTGATTGCCCTAGCTGCAGTAAGCATTGTGTTAAGGAGCTAAACATATGTTAAAGAACAGATCAACAAGAGTGACTGTAAAGGAAAGTGTAGCTTAATAAGATTACAACTTGGTTTCAAGTCCATGGCCTGGTATAAACCAGGGTTTTTGCCCTGTGAAGTCATTTCCCAACTCTGTGTCCAGTATTCCATGCTTTTGTGGAAAATTTTGCCAGTCCACATTCAGGTCCTACTGAACATCCCACCTGCTATGTCCTCTAGAGCAGTAGCCAGCTCTGAGGAGCCTACTCTTCACAGCGAATCCCATTATTCTAGTGAGAAGAAAGTGTTTAACCAAATTGCCACTGTGATTTATTTTCAAAATAGTAGCACTTGTAATGGTGTAATCCAACAGACACAGATGGTAATCTAATTTGTGTGGAGTAATTAATGGCATAAAACAACACACTTTTAAAAGAGGGAAATATAAAAAATATCTAGAGAGGGTTTCCCTTGTCGTTGGTTAGATTATGCTTCCAAAATGGAATGTAAAGAGGAGTGAAGGATTTTAAGTACCCTGAACAAAAAAAAATTAACCAAGGACAAATCTGGTAATCTGGCAAAGGAAATATAAGACAGATCCAGGCTTATGGAAGAGATGATAGAGTTTACAAAATATGCTGACACTTACGTTATTTGCCTCTTAGTCTTTGGTGTAGGCAGAGGAGAGCATTATACAATTACATGATTACAGAATGCATTCTTAACATTTTAAATCCTCTGATTTTTTACCTGATAGCTCACTTCAGCAATTGTCTGTGTTCTTACAATGTATGCACTACAGTGTAAACACCTGCAGCAGTAAGCTATTATAACCAAAGTTATTTTTGATATTTCAGAGTAAAATATTTATCAAATAATTTAAATCTCTATTCAATAGTCCATGTTTTATTTACATAAATGTTAGTTTGGTACAGTTTTATATTACCATGTCTTGTTTACCTGAAGATACTACTTCAATTCATGTTATCTCTCTCAAGCCTAAAATGTGATTTGTTAAGTGAATCAACCCAAAACTTGGCACTCATTGTCACCCAGACAAAAACAGTTTTGGTGCTGCTGTGAAGACAGCAGGATGGCAAAGAGCCACTGATACAGTTTTTTTGTTTGGTTTGTATGTGAGAAAACCATGTCAATCACCTTTTTAACATGGCTCAGCTCTGGTAAAGAAAAGCAGTCTGATGAGGGGGGCAGAAAAAAAGTATTAAAAATCCAAAGGAAGGATGTTGAAGCATGGATGATTCGTGGAAGTCAGGAAATATCCACACCATGAGGCTTCACTACATTTCTGTAGGTGTGATTTCCTGTTTGAGCAATATTACCCTATTCAGAAAGGAAAAATTTTGCACAAAGGTTTCTTGTGCTTCAGCCACATTTACATTATGTACATTTTAGACTTGCCTTTCAGCCCACATCTGTCCATTACTATTGTTGTATGAAAAACATCCATACTTATTACTTACTTATCACATACTTATTAGTATGCAAATTTCACAAGTTTAAAAAGAAAATAGACTTCAGCATTCAGGAACAACAGATGTTTCACAGATGTGAAAAAATACTTCGATAAGATCAAAACCAAACAATTCTGTACAAGTAATCATAGTAAACAGTTCAGAAAAACACAAGCAATGGATCACTGTCATGCAACCACATTCTCTTGTACAAACGCTAAAAATGGAGAAAATAAAGAATGTATAGAATAGAAAGTTTTCATTGACCTGATTTGTCAGAGATGTTGGCTGTGACTGGCGTGGTGGAGCAGCTTGTGTTAGTCTTTGCGCTGTCCTTGGAAGAACCAACTTTGGGTTTATTTTTCGTTGCCTCTAGTGCTTTCACCTTCTTGGCATGTTTACTTCCTTTGTAGTGGGCCTCGGCCTGGCTCTACAAAGGAGAACAAATCAGGCTCACTTTTTTTCTGTACTCCTATATAACACAATGGATGACAAGGCAGAAAAGTGATACTTTCAATAGTAGGCACTATGTTATTCCACCTAGAAAATTTTAGTAGCTTTATACTAACAGCTTTCCTCAAAGTAAGTTCTTATATATTCAAACAACAGGATATTAATGAATGGCATGTGTTTTCAGTAACTTGAAAAGAGAGGATTTGAGACTGCATAAAGCACTCCTAATGTAATTTTTGTTCCCATGGTGCTTAAAGATTTAAAGCACTGTACAAATGTAAACAGATCCAATTGAGAAAGATGCTACTCAATTTTCAAGTACTGTTCCCTAGTCTTTATTGCTTGGAGTTAGTAAGATATGCAGTGCTATTACATGATTTAATAATCCATTTTTCCTTCTGTTTGATCTACTACAAAGCATTTGCATCATTACACAAACAGAAACTGAATCAGGCATTAATGACATTATGATTTCACTATTAGATCCATCAAGAAGGGTTAAAATGAAGAAACAACATACCAATAAACTTCAGTAGACCCAAGTAAAATACAGAAAAGTAAATGCCTAGCAGTCTTGACAAATAGCCTTGAATATTTTTTCCGAAGACTAAGAAAATTGGAAGGACACGAAGGAGAGAAGCTTATATTTATATATATATATTTTTATATTGCATTCTATACCATAATATCATAGAAAGTTAGGGGTTGGAAGGGACCTCAAAAGATCATCAAGTCAACCCCCCCCTGCCAGAGCAGGGTCACCTCCAGTAGGTCACACAGGAATGCATCCAGGTGGCTTTGGATGTCTCCAGGGAAGGTGAGTCCACAACCTCCCTGGGCAGCCTGTGCCAGTGTTCTGTCACCCTCACAGTGAAAGTATTCTTCCTAATATTTATATGGAACCACCTATGCTCCAGTTTATAACCATTGCCCCTTGTCCTATTATTAGTCAGCCTTGAGAAAAGCCTGGCTCCATCCTTCTGTGAGTGTAATATATATAATGTACTCTTTTTGGTCTGACCAAATAGGACAGAAGTATCTACTGAGATGTAATGTTTATTTCACCTTTGTCTTAAAATTATTTCAGAACCTAGGCTTTTGAAATTGCACAGTCAAAGTCAGACACAGAAGTAAATACCCATTTGCTAACTAACTTTAAGATTCCAGTATTGCTTCTGACTTTACTATCTCTACATAACCTTGACAAAACAGGCCACTTTGTTAGGTGCAAATTTAAAGAACTACATGCTTATAAACTCCCAACCTTGAAAATTTCAGCTAATGAATTTAAATAACTTTCTTTACTTCCTAAGAAATGAATTTACTAGCAATAACTAGGAAACATGATTTTATACAAAACACACTTTCATATTTTCATAACATTACACTATTTAGCAATAGCTTTGCACTATTGGTCTTTCCAAGCATAACTAAAAAAATACTTCAGATACACTACTAGGCACCTCTTTATAAAAAGCAACTGCAACCCCTAAGACATTTGAATTGCATGAAGTGTGCTGCCATGAGAAGGAAAATCGTTTTACAATCAGCAGAAATTGGCATTACAATGCAGCCACAGCTTGAGACAACGTCATAACAGTTTTATCATATGGCAGAGTGTACATGAAAGCTAGAAAAAGGTGGATCCGACAAGAGAATACACAGTGCACTGGAGTTCTCACAAACTATTACACATGCTTTTAAAACTTACGGAGAAGTGCCACTGAAACTGACGTGTGAAGGTCATATTCAGCAAAGCTTCTTAAATGATTATACACCCTGTGAAATACAGTACTTTTCAACTCAAGATAATGTGAAATGTTGTGGCTGCATCTTTTCTTGTATAGATTTCAGACAGTAAGCATTCAGCAAGAAAGATTTACAGCTAAGTATTACTTTGAATTCCTTCGAAACTGAGATTTAAAAATAAATAAGTTATGGAAGTCTACTCATCAATAGCTATTAAACTATTGCTTGATATAAAGAACTTTGAAATATTAAAGTACAAACAAAATTTCAGTATTATAAATAAACAACAACTATATCACTGCTACTACATCCACTACTTAAAGGGACACTTGTCAACTTCTATCTTTCCTATCAGTCTCTGCCCTTGCTGGGGTTTATCCAAAGCTCCTAACACTAGAAGGAGTGTCTGCCATCAGCAAAATTAAACCAATTCATCTTACAGTGTGCAAAAATTGAAGCTAAAAATTGAGGTGTATAAATACCCTTTCTGTTCCAATACTTTAACTTGAAATAATATTTTCCACTCAAGCATTTTCAAGTGGATGATGTCCCTTTAAATATTTGAACTCTCTGCTCTAAGCATATGTGTGCTGTTGATAGGATCATATGTTGCCTGAGGCCAAAGCTGTAACATGAGACATAAGTGCACTTAAGAGAAAGACTTAGTAAGTCAGTTCCTTGATAATAAGCCTTTCTGCTGATATTTGTAATAATAATACCTGCAATATCAGTAATAACCTAGCAGAGTCTTTGATTCCCTTCATTCAATCCTCACATTGTGTACCTGTTGAGAACAGATAAGTCCAGGCAGAATTAAAAATAAAATTTCATAAACACAAGAAAAGCCTCATGGAAATGTGGTGAATGGACTCACTCCAGTGTTGTAATTACTTTTGTAATTAAAATTATTATTTTGAAACATCATTATTATTATTATCAAATTCATAGTTGTAGATTATAAAGCCAAGAAGTATTGCTATGACCATCTAAGGAGGTCTTCTGAAAACACCAACCTTGTCCAAAACTATTTGAAGATGTCTGGTTTAATTTGGCAAAGAAAAAAAAAATTGTCCAGCCTTGATTCTAAAATAGCTAGGAATGAAAATTATGCTTTGGTAAACTGTGCTTCACTTTGTCATTTAAGTACATATCACTTACTTCTACAACAAGTTTGTCTAGTTTCAACTTCCAGGGGCCAGATTTTGTTAAACCTTTGTTTTCTAGGTTTCTTCAACTAATTATAGTGTTCAGTGAGTCAAAACACAGATGCTCTTTTCAAGCATGAACTTAGAGGAGCATTTCTTGATGATGTTTCCTAGCCACATAAGCACTATTTTCTAAGCCTTTCAGATACAACTGAAGTTCAGAGTTTGCTAATTACCCACTGTGTCATAAATCACTTGATTCAGCTGCCTTTTGATAACTGAAATGCAACAAAGCATGGAACTGTATTCAGCATGGAACTATGCTCTTTGTAACTGTGTTACAAAAGCCATTGGAGTTTTCTGAAGCCATAGTAAGTAAAAAAATCTGAAATTGGAATGCAAGTTCTGATTACTGTTAACACTTACTCTGATTGTGTATATCTTGATCATTACTAATCCCAGTTTGTTGAAATATTTGCACAAGTACCATATTAGTGGGCAAGTATTTTTGCTTCAAGTCCCATTTATAGCTTGTTTCTGACACACATACAGCTATACAGTACAGGTTATAAGCTTTGTAACCCACATAATTGAAATAATAAGCGTATCTTTGAAATTAGCCATGACATGAAAAATTTCCTTTTTTAAGTTAACACAAGAACCTGAACATTTATTTTCATTTGCTTCAATAATTCAAAGGAAGTTCTGAACACACAAGGTTTAGAAGTCACATGTGTGAAACAAAGATAATTGACCAGTTTAAAAATAAAATCTCAATAAAATATAAAATTAAAGACCAAATATCCTATGCATGCAATATTTTAAATGGATGTTGAATTTATTTTTTCATCATTATTAATGCTAACTGAACTAAATACTACTAAATCAAGCAAATTTCATATCAAACGAGTATTTGAGAAACTGGAAGAGAGGAAAAGACAAAATAGAGATACCCAATCTCAAGGATAGTCTCTGTACTCATATTTATACATATACTGATGCTCTTTTATTGTATAATAATTTATTCCAGTGTAAAGGTCTACATTTACTGTGGGATGAATTGATTCTACGATAAAATAATTTCTGTGCCACAATTCAGTATTACTGAAACATTTAAGTTTTTATTTCAAAAGTATTAAGATCAACTTATAGCTTATATAATCAAAATGAAACTATACCATTGTACTTCTATTTTTATTATTATTATCCTTACATTAAATGCTAATTAGGTTGAATAAGGAAACTTCTTTAAAACATAGAATAAGAAAATATTTCAAATGGAATTTTTCCTACCTAAAAGGAAAATTTAAATTCCTCTTGGTTCTAAAACTGACTCTGGGCTACTAGCTTGATATATACACACTACAACATTTTATTTTATATTCATTTATATGAATCCATATACTTGTTAGAAAGTATAGAAAGTCATCAAGTACTGTCTGGCAAGATTTAATGAACAGGAAAAACTTTAAGCTGCAAATACCAGAATGCAAAAAACCCCCAGCTTTATATTGATAGGGCAAATTCCATATAAGTGTTTATATATTTGCTTGGCATTCTTTTTTATCAACATATTTTGCATATTTTAAGACACTAAACATATGTCTAAACATATAGAAAATCATGGCTTAGTGAAAGTTGTATTTTGAATTCAGCTGCAAATGATAAAGAATGCCATTGAGAGATAAATAAACATATAATTTTCTGCCACAGTTTTTCAAATTCCACCACCTTAAAATGCTGGGAGGATGCTTGTCCCCTATTTAAGCAATCTGTGTTTTTAGTTCCATTCACAGTCTTTAAGTAGTAAAAACCCCCAATTAATTTTACCCTTTTTTTTTTTTTTTTTTTTTTTTTTTTTTTTTTTTTTTGGAAAGCCTTCTCTGCTATAAGGATTAATAACTTGGCTGTAAGAAAGGACAATTTTTTCCTCTTCTGAAAATGTATTTCATTGAAACACAGAAATGATCCAAATGTAACATTTTATTTAAAATCTCAACTCTGAATTATTAAGTTTGAAATCTAAGCATTGGGATGTTGAACTGTGAGACTGCATATCATACGTTAGCCTTACATACTAGATTGCATGTAATAAACCACCAACAATGTCAGTCTTCATCTTCTACATGTTAGCATGCTTCCTAAAGTGTGAATACTATTAACATATTAAACTTAGAATAACCTCAGTGGTTTTATTTTGCATAAACCTAAATATGTTTATATGTATAGATGTATATATATATATAAGGATATAGATAGCCAGTAAACATACAGATCATACAGATTCCCTGACAGTAGTATTACTTTTAAGAACATTTAGAAATTCAGGTGAGACTGTAGTACAAAAGATTACAGAAAATGATCCCTGTCAGAAGCAATAAATGATGGTACATTTGAAATTAGCAATATTAATTTTGACAGCTCACAAGTGACTGAATTTTAGAATCTATCTGGTGTGTGAATGACTAATTAACCAAATTTATTACTACATGAAGACCAAATATTACCCTACCGTATCCCTTTCATGACAACCTGGTGCAAGGTTTGACTAAGTCTAATGGTTTAGGGTGTATGAGTGATTTTGCTTTTCATGTTCCTTCAGGATAAGATGAAGTAATCCTTCAAAAGGTCTTGGTGGAATTAAAACCACTGGACTGCCAACACCAAAGCTGAATTCTTGAACTTGCTACCACACTATCCAGTCTGTCAATTAACATATGAAATTAAATATATGTATATCAGCACAACTTTACAAAGGAGAAATATAGAAATAAAAGGAGACTCTGAAGTATCCACATGGGAAGCTCATGCCTTCAGCTCTGCAATACTAGGTAAAGGCCATTACTAAATGGAACTGAACATGGTGGCTCAGAGCTGATCTTTTTTTCTCCCTTGTGACTGTTTTTTTAGCATGGGTTCCTTTTTAAAGCTGGATGAGAAGTCTCAATAGCAATTTGTTGCTCAAAGCATTCAGTTGTCGTCAAAACAATGCTAAACTCCAATGAAAAACATTTTATAATACCACAAAAGCTTCTGCCAATAACAGTTCAACAACACATACAATTCACAATTGCAAGGCTTTGCACACATAATAGTCCTGAAAACTGTTCTGCTCTGGGGTATCTTCAAAGGTAGATTCTTACTGAACATCCAAAGAAGTTTTAGATAATTTTAAACTAAATGTAAATTAAATCTAACGTGCTCTAAACATGGTCACAACATATGCTGTAGAAAGACCACTTCCCAACACCTGTGTACCTGCCCACTTCCATACATCAAGCAGATTACAATTCCAGGGAGCATGTCATTAATACAGAATTTCCTTATTTTATTATTATTTCAGAGTACTTACAACGCCCTCATAATATTCAGGTCTTTATGCTAAATTATCAATAGCTTGAATAACTCAAGCTCATTTTGAAATCAATAGATTTTGCATCTCAAAGATAAAAATAAGGCCTAAATAGTCTGGAAGATAAATAACAATGTTCTTGTAAAAGCATGGACATAAGCAAGGTCCTGACTTGCAGAATTCCTGGTAACTACAGATTTCCATCATAACTACATAGTCTCAAGCACAAAAACCCTAATGGTTTTTGCAGGTAAAGCTTAGTACTTAGGAAGTAGTTAAGTTGGCCATAATTGCATTACATTAGGCAGTAAGGAACAGTGGTTTAATGATGCATGTGCAGCATCTCTGCAAGAGCTCTCCTGACACAGCTGCAATGGCAGTGGGCTGATAAGAGAAGGCATCTAATTCAGTAAGATTGGAGGAGCACAGAGGTATTTATATCCATAACATTGTCTTTTTAACTCACAGGAAGTACTAAACTATAAATCTCCCTTTCTTAAAACACTTATCAGCCTACTAAATATTTGATCACATATTTTACCAGTTAGAGCCATAATGTAAAACTATGTGTATGTATGAGGAGTATGTAAATTAAGAAGAATTTAGACTAGAATAATAACTTCAGTAAAAATTACATCAAGTGTTAAATTAGAAAGTTGTGTTAAAAAATTTAGGTTTGTATCATTTGACATTAATAATAGATGTAACTGAATAAATCAGCAAAACTGAAGCATTCCTACATTTGTTATACCGAAGCTATGCATTATTTTTTCAATTCTGTTCTCAACAGATTTCTAAAACCTAATTGCTCCAAATAGTAAGGTAGATTTCTATTGAACAGGACACAGAAAATCAAAAAGCTGTAAAGATCAGCCGTGTCATAAGAAGCCAACTCATTTCAAATATCTAACGAAAATTAGTTAAGAGCTTTGTTAAATAGCTGTTATTTGAACAGAACTTTCAGAACATTATAGCCCTGCACCTTATAATCATGCAATATTTCTGTCATGTTGTAGCTAACAACTTTCATCATTTTGTCAGTTCTGTCTACAAAACAGAAAATTACTTTCACAAGTTCCTGAGATTTATGCTGTTAATTACCTTCTATCTGCTTCACTACCCTTCACTGCCAAAGAATCAATATAAATAGTCTTATTTCTAGGGAAAATGTAAAACATTTGATAAAAGATGATGACAGATCTGTAGATTTTCACTTGATGCTATTGATTATTCCATGTGTTATCTTTTTGACAGTACGAGTGATTCATTCAAATTTGAAAAGTTAACATTTGGTAATACTTGTCTGAACTTCAAAAATTTACCTTCTGACTTTTTAAAAAGATGATCGCTACCATCACATAATTTTTATTAACTATAAATGCATTCAACAATGCATATAGACATTCAGCATCTCCTAATACCCAACAAAAAGACACCTGCTTTTTAGGATCTGCAAACAAGGTGTTTTTTCTTGATTCCCAGGTCTTTACAGGTGACACCAGAAAGCAGTACCGACTGTCAGTCTTGATGCACAGAACAACATGCTGCACAAACCCAAGCTTATTTCAAACAAATCATGTCCTGGCAACAATGTTGGTACTCACTGGGCTGCATCACAGCCAAAGACCTTTCTACAAGAAACAGAAGAGACTTAGAAGTGACCAAGAGATGACACTGTTTTCTAAGAAACATCAACAAAACACCACTGACTCCTGTCATAGTGTATTTGTGTGTTTGGAATACAAAGAGTTGTCTGGCTGCTGAAGAAAGGTAGTGGATTAGTACTGAAATTATTGGATAGTGCCAATGCTCCAAAAACTCTGTGGACTATCAATACAAATAAGGAGTGAGAAGAGCAGAGAGAAGTTACTTGAACAGAAGGTGATAACTCATAGGTATGGAGAAAAAAAGCAATTGTGAAGAAGCCAAATAGGTATCCTTCCAACTGCAGCTCATTTTTCTCTTATGGCTGCAACCTACAGTGTCAGATACCATAAGAGAACATAATACATATCACAAGGACAGCCTGGTCAAAGCTCCACAGATACTGGAGTGATTTAAGGCCACACAGCCATGGCAAGAGATGCTGCAGATTCATCTGGCTGCAAGCAGTATGCAAAAGAATGAGATAAGAGAATTTTTGCCCTTGTCCTGTTGCTACTGGACCCTCTTACAGTTATTATAAGGATTCAGCAAATTCACTCAAGCTGCTCTGTTTCTGCTAGAATGTCTCTAATGTAAATAATATCAACAAGCCAGACCTATGTAATTAATACAAAAACTTATTTAGCAAAGCTTGTCTGTGGTCTACATAGATACATCATGGGTTTGCAAGTCATTCCAGAATTCTTAAAAGGAAAAAAAAATTTTTCCAAAGGCTAAGCTAGTTCCTGTCTTGCTTCCTCTTGCTGAAATAGAATAATGTCCCTTGCTCTGGTGTCCTTTAAGCAAATATAAAATCTGACTCATTATCACAATCTGTTCCATGAAAAGGGACACTTCCCCTTCTGCTGCATGGTATCTGGTGGTAGTAAACATAACTGAGATACTTCTGTTTTTTTCTGAGCTGGATTATAACATGCAAGACTATACCTTAAACTTCACTGACATAGCAGTCATTGCTGCACTGGAACACATACCGTTACATCACCGTGTAGAAATGAAAAGAAAATGGTGTAAACAGATTTTTTTGATGCAAAGATGGAAAGAGCTATGAGTATTCTAATATACTCGTGCAAATCCAAGTGTAACTTCCAATGGATGGAGTTGTTTGTTTGTGCTGGGTTTTTTTTAAAAAATTTTCAAAAAAAAATATATTCCTCTGCATAGCAATGTGAAATTTATGTCAGCCAAAATAAATATCTTATTGATTATTCTGACTTATCAATCTCGACAGCTACCAATATTTGTAACATTATTCTTACTAAACTGAATTTTCCAGCTTAATTCAACAGCAGTTGACTCCTGGTAGCTATCGTCATTAAAAATTCATTTAGAAAAAAACTTTTTTCAGTGTCCTTCTTCCTTTTATTGCCATTTCATTTCCTTTGAATTGTTGAGAGTGCTACTAGCTTCCAGTTTTGTGTTATAATCTTGACATCAACTCAGATTATCAAGGACATGACACTTAAGTTTGGTGTTACTTCACAGAGATGGCGTCTTATGTTTCTGGTTCTCAAGACTTTGTATCATCTCTTTTATTTTTCACTTTCTTCTGGAGAAGACAGAGCTCAACTGTTTGTGCCTGAATTTATTAGCAGAAAAACACATCTTCCAAGCTGACCAAGCTAATGAATTCTAGAAAAGGACAGATCGAGTATGATAGCGAATGTCTATACATATAAGCCAAAATCCACCATTACATTTTTGGAAGAGCATAAACAGATCAGGTTAAAATACAGAAGCCAAAGTAAAGGATTTATGGAAGTCAAAGGCGGGAGCTGGGAAAAGGAAGATTACCCCACTTAAGATGAAGAGCAGTTTTGAAGCCATCTAAAAACTTGGACACAGTCTCACACAACATCCAGGTCTCCAAGCTGGTAAAACATGGGTTTGATGGATGGAACACTCAGTGGATAAAGACCTGACTTGATGGCCTCACCCAAAGAGTGGTTGTCAATGGGTCCATGTCCAAGTGGGGACCTGTGACAAGTGGAGTCCCTCAAGGATCAGTGTTGGGACCAGTCCTGTTTGACATCTTTGTTGGCAACGTGGATGGTGGCATTGAGCGCACCCTCAGCAAGTTCACTGATGACCGCAAGCTGTGTGGTGCAGCTGACTCACTGGAGGGAAGGGATGCCACCCAGAGGGACCTTGACAGGCTGGAGAGGTGGGCTCATGACAACCTCATGAAGTTCAACAAGACCAAGTGCAAGGTCTGGGTCAGGGCAATCCCAAGCACTGATACAGGCTGAGCAGTGACTGGCATTAGAGCAGCCCTGAGGAAAAGGACTTGGGGGTGCTGGTGGATGAGAAGTTCAACATGAGCCATCAGTGTACACTTGCAGCCCAGAAAGCTGACCAGATCCTTGGCTGCATCAAGAGAAGCGTGGCCAGCAGGTTGAGGGAGGTGATTCTCCCCCTCTGCTCTGCTCTTGTGAGACTCCACCTGGAGTACTGAATCCAGTTCTGGAGCCCCTATTGAAAGACATGGATGCACTGGAGTGTGTCCAGAGAAGGGCCATGGGGATGATGAGAGGGCTGGAGCAGCTCTCCTATGAAGACAGACTGAGAGAGTTGGAGTTATTCAGTCTGGAGAGGAGAAGGCTCTGTTTGTAGCCTTCCAGTATCTGAAGGGGGCTACAAGAAAGCTGGGGAGGGACTTTTTGGGACATCAGGTAGTGATGGGACTGGGGGGAATGGATTCAAACTAGAAGAGGGCAGATTCAGATTAGATATTAGGAAGAAGTTCTTCACCATGAGGGTGGTGAGACACTGGAACAGGTTGCCCAGGGAGGTGGTGAAAGCCCCATCCCTGGAAGTTTTTAAGGCCAGGCTGGACAGGGCTCTGAGCAACCTGATCTAGTGGGAGGAGTCCCTGCCCATGGCAGGGGAGTTAGAACTAGATGATCTTAAAGGTTCCTTCCAACTCTAGCCATTCTATGGCTCTATGAAATTCAACTGAATTTAAGAGTTTCTACACAGATGTTTTCTTCCTCTCAGCAGCAGTTTGAAAGATCCTGAAGAATACAGTAAGGAAACATGCTATTAAAAGTATAACATGATAGACTAAAAATAGAATTATCCTAGCAATTTTAATTTTTCAAAATACAAAAGGCATCACTTCAACATTAGACATATTTATTCCCACACTAGAAACAACCTCTTTTAAAATTTTCTTCCAGCCCTGACATCAGACTTTCTCTTCCTGAAGACAGCTGCAGATCCTTGTTACCTCTGAATCTGATGCCAGAACCACTCTCACCCAACCTAACCTGCAGACACAGCAAAAAAAAACCTGATACATTTGCAATTTACTGTATGAATTTAAGGTAAGACAACTATAAATTGACTAGTCTGAATACTTTGGTCTATTGATCCAAACCAGCGGGTGTCTGCAGTGTGAGGAAAAGACTGCAGGCAAGGAAACCAATTTTCTTCTCACAGATGCATATTCACTGGTTCCTATGTTACTCATGCAATAGAAGCATTACCAGAAGCAGGTCAGAATATTCAACTAGAAGCATGTCAGCCTTGTACAGCTTGAAGAAACTGCAGGTGTGAAGTAGTTTTACTACAGATTTTATTCTTCAATAATAAGGGCCTCAATGAAGGTTATCAGTTTCATGACACCTGAAAAGCTCTCAGTACATTCTTCAGATGTTACATGGTGGAAGGGATTCACTGAAAGATTCAGCAGTTACAAGGTTCACAAATACCTGACTCTCTTTTCCCTGGTCCTAACACAGGATGGATTGTAAAGACCATTCCATCCCCCAAGCATAATTACACATTACAAAAGGACCAAAATTAAAATACACAAAGAGAGCACATTTTTGTTCCTGTGAAGGGGCTTTTAATAAGCTAAAAAATAAGAGTCTACAGAGCTTTGCTGAAAGGCATTAGAATTACCTCCGTGAAATTATAATAATGCTGATTATCTGAATAAAATAAGATCTCACTCTCTCGGGGGAAAAGAAAAAGCAACACACACTCACATAAATCACACTTAAGGTCAAAAGATGGAACCTGAAGGAAAGATTTGAAATCTTATGTAACCTTCCCAGGAGAAGCTGAATAATCCAATGAAAGGCAATAGAGCTTTTAAATTAGAAATTCTATGCTTTGAAAATTAATTGTCCAAGTATTTCTCACGTCCTGTTTATGGACGTTTAATACCTGTTTAATACCTGTTTAATACCAGAAAATAAATATAATATTACTAGAATATTAACACATTCTAAAATAGAATTTCCATATTATTTGTCAATATCCTGATAAAGCAAATAGCTGTAGGAATTAAGGAAATGCATCTTATAAATAACAGTGTTACAGTCATGATGCTTCATGTTTTCTTACAAGAATGATGATACTTTCAAGTAAACGAAGGTGAAGACATTGATCACCTTTAGAAAGAACTGCATAAATATACCCACCTCAGAAGGAGAAACAAGCCTATAATCTCCCATGCTTTTGTGATGCCAGTATTGAAAATAGAATATAATATGCATTTTGTGTTTTACTTTGTAAGTCCAGGTAGGAAAAAGAGCTTGGTTGTCAGATGTACAAAATGATATAATATTTCAGCTCTTTTTTTTGTTTTGAACCAACTAAACTGTGATTCAGCCTGCCTGAAGTGCTGTTTTTCCACCTGAATGACAATGCAGACAAATTAAGTGACTCCTCCAGGGAGCTGTCTGGGACTCTGATCAGAGGGACCCTGACCTCAGGAGCAGAAAGAAGGGTATGAACAGGCCAGGCTGTCTCCCTGCTCCAGCTCAAAAGCAAGATTCAGATCCATGGAGTTAAGGGAAATTTTTAAAAACTTCATTACTTCCTTGTTTCACTCAGTAAAATATCAGAGCAAAAAGATTTTTTGGACTTTAAATCTTAACCTTGAAGAGTAAAGACAGGTGAACTAAATTTTAAACAATGACTTTCAAAAGTGGTTAATGAAGTAGATATTGCCACTTCAAAGAAAGCTTAATAAGCTTGTCAAAAGATGCCAGATTTAAAAATCAATTTGAAGGTAAAACAGCACTGCTTCAAAATCTTTACCAGCAAAGACAAGAAAGCCAAACTGGAAAAACCACCAGACAAGACACTTTTCCAAGTGGAATAGTAGAGGCAGAGAAAATAAGAACAATAGGTATAAGTGACTGATTGTTAGTATCTAGGAGCACCATGTGCTTGAAGGCTTTGAGGGTGTGTCTGCAAAACTATTTCTTAGCCTTAAATTGTGACAGCAAGATCTATAATATTAACACATCATTTAAGGATTTGTTCTTACTCTTGAGATTTAAAAAAAAAAAGAAATTTTTGGGTTTTCCAAGTAACTTAATAACATTAGTAAGTGGTGTCCAAGAAAAAAATGCCTATTTTTAAAGTGTCAAAGGTCATAATTTTCTTAGACATAGTTTTCTTGAATTTCTTTAATTTTAGCTCATTAGGAAAAATATTAAATAGATATATATTTTAAGCATATCAGCAAATGTAAATGTGCTCTTCTGTAATTTATTTTTTAAAAAATTACATCTAAGAAAATTTCCTTGAACATTGTTCTACTTAAAAAGATGGCTAGAAGTAAACTTTCATATTTATTCCAAATGAAAATTACCACAAGACTGACTTTCTTACAAAATCAGAAGACACTATCAGCAAGGATGTAGAAGCAACAGGAAAAAATACATTTATTCTAGAAGAAGTGCAGGAATGACATGGAGAACTCACAAGGAAGCTTTTCTGTCTGCTTCTCCTCCTTTAAAAAAAAAATCAAAGAACAAACCTTCTTTAAGCCTTTTCTTTTTTTCTTCTGTACATCTTGAGGGTTATTGGACTGCCAAACAGGATATCATCAATGCAAGTGACACCGGATATTGATCCAGATTTGTTCAAGAAAATCAAATAGCAATGTACCTCTTATGGGCTTCCACCTTTGAGTAAACAAATTAACAGCCCAGGAAACTGAACAAAATGTAGGCAGGACAGGAATAATTTGGTTGGGTAAAAGAGGTTTAGATTAATTTTACCTAATGTACAAAAAAACAACCAAAGAAAAAAAAGCAAGCCAATACTCACATCAGAGTTAAAGCGAAGCTGGCAGACATTACAGGAAATTACTTGTTTCTTCTTTGGTGGAATGGAGACTCCAAATGTGTGGTTTATGACTGCTTTTTGCACAGGATCCATCTAGAGAACAAACAAAAATCAATTTAAACCTTTAAAATTTTCTTCTGTACTGTATGATGCCCTGTAAAAATAAAAATTTCTGATGGAAGTTTTTTTTTTTCCTTTACTTTTAAGATAAACAGGAGTAAATAAAAATCCAGTCCTGAGAATAATTAGATTTAGCACTAGGGAGGGAATTACTAGAACACCAGAGCTTATGAAGAAACTGTTGCTGCCATCCCCAGGCCCACTATCACCTCTGGATTGCTAAGAGCTCCCTTAAAGCCTTCACATGTCATGTGCTGATCCAACAGACACCTTGCAAGGAAGCACTTTTGCCCCCTATGAAAACACTGTCATTTATTTATCTCTACGTGTTTTTCTATTCAGTAATAGATAACAGCAGGTATTTGGAAAACAGTCACTTCTGTAGACCTCTCTGTGAGAAAAAGGCCCTCTGCAGACTTCAGCAGAAACATCAGTTGTTGGGCAAAGATGTTGCAACTCCCAAACACTGCCATGCAGAACTGGTGAGTGACAGAGCCCACGGGAAGACATAAAGGGAATGTTTGAACCAGGAAAGGATACTGAAACTACTGTGCTTCAGAAAACATTTTAACACTGTGAAAAATGTGAGATGAGTGAAGCACTGAATTTAACTAAATATTTTCAGGAACTGATCACATCTTTACTAAATACCAGGAGTGCTGTTGGTCAGCAGTTTAGAACACTCAGGATGTCAGAGAGCTCTGTTGTTAACACTGCAAGAGGTGGGGAATGGCACTGGATGTTACAGGAACAAAGTTTATAAGCCTCATCAAGGCCTCAACCATATTATGTCATTTTCCTGATGTGGTATGGATACAGACTAAAATTAATTTCCTGACTCAAAAAGATGCAAACATATATTTCTAATTGAAATAAGATGGAATATATGGCCTGGTCTCACAGCTGATCCTGCCCTGAGCAAGAACATTCTACAAGAAAAGCAATTCTACAATGGCATTCTACAAGAAAAGATAAGTACTCATTTCTCAAAATTTTTTAAAGTAGCGTAGGAGAAAATAGTTCAATTTATGTTTTTCTGAAGCTTGCCTTGAAGTCAACAGTGAAGGTTTTGGTTTTTTTTCCTTTGCAGTATTATTTGAAGAAATCAAACCTGGCTGCTTAATTTTGGGTGTACACATCACCCAAAGGAAGAGAGAAAAGCTGAAGTTATTGATTCATTAGTTAAAGAATTATAACAGTAAATTAGCTGCTTCCAGACTTTCTAAACCTGTAATTGTCTCTTAGTACATATTTAAACTTCCAGAGAAGCCTGCATTAATGAGGATTTTACTTCACATATACACACAAACAAAAATACAAGAAAAACATATTGCATCATATCTGCCTAAGAAGATGTTCTCTGATGATTTTAAACTCTTAACTTTCTTGGACCATAGCTACATAGGTTTCTTGCTACATTTCTTTTAAACCAAATGCATTGGAAAAAATTTTCTGGAGAGATGGTGCAATTTTTATTAGTATTTGCCATTAAACCCTGTATTTTATTTCCATAGGGGTACTATATAAAACAATTACATAAGTAAAAATACCTTGTCTACAATTAACTACTGTTGTTACAATAAATGTGATAAAGTCTAAAAAAACCCTAAGATAAAAACTCTTATTTCATTTCCTCTGTTTCTAAAATATAATGACTGTCCAAAGTTCAAAAGCTTAAAATGTAACAAAAAGACTTTAGTTTCTGACTTGTAGCATTTATTGCATCACCCCGCATAATATATAACAACTCTACACGTAGATTAAAAGTTTTTTTGAGCATCAATTTTTAATGGATAGATCAACAGATGTAATATTTATATAATATAAATAAATAAATATTTATAGAAATATAAATATATTAAAAGGTTTCTGTAAAGGGGATAATCATGGGGGGAGTATGTTGTGCTTTTCAACTTAACTACTAATTGTTAGATCAGACAATCTACAACAAAAGATCTGAGATTGGTGAAAAAAAATAGCAAAAATACCCACTAGCATCTGCAGTCCCATTAAAAAAAACACAACCAAAAAAAAAACCCTCCACACACACACACACACAAAAAAAAAAAAAAAAAAAAAAAAAGAGAGAGAAAGGGATAAGAAGCAGTGATCAAGGACTCATCTATGTATTCCAGGTAACAATACAAAATGCTAGAGTTAAGCAATGCAGTCCAAATCATACATCACAGACTATGCACAAAGTCCCAGTTTCAAAGAGATGTAATAGCACAAGGACAAAATCTACACAAAATCTCATGAAGAGCTGTATTATTCCAGACTGTATTCTGGAAGCTGTATGCTTCCAGAAAGTACTGCTCAGGGGCCCCAGGAGAGTGGCTAATGATCCTTCCCAAACTGGAGCTCTGCATGTAGTCTGGTCATGATTAGAATTCAAGACGTGCAACATTAACAATTAATAGCTTTTAAACATATCAGAAACTGGGATGGATTACAGAATGCTGGAAAAATAAAATAGTTTCTCTCTGTGAGATTAATGCTGCAGGGTAAACTGATCTCAGATCACTACACAAAACAATCCTCTTTGTTGCAGGGAAGAAGGGAGGAAGCAAGAAAGAGGGAGAGAGCAATTTGTTCAGGTATATATTAGGAAGTGATGCAACATACTTTGCACACTGAGGAGCACCAGTATTTCACAGAATTATCAGAGTTGGAAGGGACCTCTAGAGATAATCTAGTCCAACTCTCCCACTAATGCAGGATCACCTGGAGCACATTACACAGGACTGCGTCCAGGTGGGTTTTGAATATCTCCAGAGAAGGAGATATCTCCATAACGTCTCTGGGCAGCCTGTTCCAGTGCCTTGCCATACTCATTGTAAAAAAGGTTTTTCTTATGTTTAAATGGAACTCCCTATGTGCCCATTGTCCCTCATCCCGTCACTGAAGTCCTGAGAAGAGCCCGGCTCCATCTTCCTTGTACCCACCCTTTAGATACTTGTAGATTTAACAAAATCTCCCCTCAGCCTTCTCTTCTCCAGTCTAAAGTCCTGGTCCTGGCTCTCTCAGCCTTTCCTAATAGGAGACATGTACCAATCCCCCAGTCACTTTTGTTGTCCTCCTCTGGACTCTCTCTCCAGTAGTTACCTGTCTCTCATGAACTAAGGAGCCCAGAACTGGATGCAGTATTCCAGCTGTGGCCTCACCAGGGCAGAGTGAAAGGGGAGAATGACCTCCCTTGGCCTTCTGGCCACTCTCTGCTTTATGCAATCCAGGATTCCATTGGCCTTCCTGGCAATAAGGGCTCACTGCTGGCTCATGGATAATTTACTAACTATAGGAAAAGGAAAAGGAACCCAGTTGAACAAAACAAGAAAAATATCAGAAAGTAATAATTACCTTAAATGCAAATAAAAATATGCACTAAGCTGCTTATGCTACAGAAGGAAACAATAAGGCAATTCACAGTGCCCTGGTAGCCATAACTACAGTTAACAACCTTACAGTCTTGTTCTCCTATTTGAATCAGTTTAATGAAAAGATAAATTTAAAAACATCTTTCCATCAAAGCTGAAGATACTATCTTTTTTTCCCAATGAATCTTCTTAAAACTACTCAAATTTCTGAAGTGAGCAAGGACTAACAGACTCTGGACATGTTTCAGTGGTAATCCACTACTACTATTTCTATTTCCAGATTTCAAATCATGTAAAGATGAGAAATACTCTAAAACTACTGAGAGTAGTGACAATGACCTTCAAAGCACTTAAAAAATATAAATGTAGCAAGTGACAATCCAAAAGCTCCATCCAACTCAATTTTATAAGAGCTGTACTACAGCCCAAGTTATCTGCATGTAAACCATTTCATTCCTTTGAGCATTCTTGTTTTCCTTCTCAATTCTGCCACAATTCAAAGAATTCAGTAAAATATTTTGAAGGCCTGAACACAAACTGTATACAATACTCAACGTGGATCATTACTGAACACTGAGCTGATGCTTCAATGGAATCACTATTATAAGCCTGAAATCTCACTCCCAATTTTTAATGGCCAATTCATAGCACATTATTGCCCATGTGAAGTTTTGTGTACATCACATTATATTAATCCAAATAGAACTTCACCAGCCATTTACTGTCTGGCTTCTCAGTCTCGCTAAAGTCTTTCACAATGTTTTGGTCTTTTTTTTTTGTCCTCACTAATTTGGAGAACTTCACCATTAGCAAACTTACTCAGCTCACCTCTCAAGTATCTTTTTGGCATGCAAGGATCCTCTTATACCAATTTTTTCTTATATATCTTTGCCAGAGGGTTTTGTGAAAACTTTTTTGGTAATTCAAATATGTCAACTAAAACATCCATACTCACATATTTTTTGACCCCTACAAGCAAGTCTGAAATATCTTAAAAAAGGAACTATGTTGACACTTTACATGAGGTTTACAGTATGAGGTGCCCTCTTATACTACTCTTATTTAAGTTTCTATTAATTTGCCTAACAGATATATGCCACCCAAAAGTTTACATTCTCTGTGGAAAGAGTTTTAAAAGCTTGCATCATATTAGTCAGCTTTCAGTCCTCAGGTTCTAAAGCAGCTTTATATGAGCTGTTATATATTATTGTCAGTAATACAATAATTTCATCCTCAAATTCTCTTATCATTTTTGTTACCAGAAATTCTCCCTCTATGTCCTGATACCAGGGGTTCCTCTGATGCCTTCTGAAAACTGAACCAGACTCCTAAACCACTTCAAAGTAGTTGTATGAAGAATAAAAAAAATTAGCAAGTGCATCAGGATAATTCCTTCAGTGAAATTGAAGTTCTGGTTATTTTAAAATATTATTTCATACATAGCATGCAGCACAAACACCAATTTGTGAGCCTTAGAAATAAGAAAGTACTGATCTGTCAGAAGATAAGTTGCTGCAAAGAGAAAGATTAAGCATAATTTCTAAGTCTTTTGTTTAAATGAGGTGATACTATATTGCTAGAAAAGCTGCTTTTTTGTGTGTGATGTTGGAAATCCAGAGTATTTTGAATAATTTTTACCCAGATATGATCTCCACTTTAAATGTTTGGGTAAACCCAGATGCTTATCCGAGTTGGAGCTTCGGGTGCTTGCCTAGTATCCAGGGCTAAATTCCCGGTTATACATCTGAGCTAGTGATAATGCACTGATGTACATTTGCCTTTTCTACCTAATGACCTAATTTCTAAGTTTTCATTCTCTTCTTGATCTGCTTATCTATTGAAAAATGTTAATCAAGTGTCACACACACTATTGCTACCACTCCAACAAAAATCTATACCTAAAATCTCTATCTTCTTATAACAGTAGCATAACCTTTAAATCTGAGTAAGGTTTAAAATTACTACTGGGAATGTGTGTCCTCAATTCAGTTGCCTCTCAGCATGTTCTCATTCAACCTTTTGGGTTGAATATGGAGTTGTCTGATAGACAAACATTCATAAGCAGAATATTGGTAAGTCTGTAAAGAGATTTAATAGTGTCATTTTACCACTGGGCATTAAGAAGCTTCTGAAAAACGCTAAGAGTGGCCTTACAGCATCCTGCATTGTTCTACTCCAATAAAGCAAAATTTTAAACTTTATGTGGAACAAACTGCTAAGAGAATCCAATGTTTCCCTCTGACAATCAAAGGAAGAAAACAGCAGCACACAAAAATGAACATTGCAGGAGCTGTATTTGAATTAAGTCCTGGGATTTTTTTAAACCGTTGGACAACACTACTTATTTGTTTGCCATTATTACAATGATCATGATGTAAGCAATCTAACAGCAATAAACATCCAGTAGATCAGATGTTTTCAATGTGCCCCTAGATCAGAAGGCCTACATGATCTCCTCCCATGTTTGAGCTCCAGTTGTCAGGAAAGCTGAACATCATATCACTGTGGAAAATTACTCTATGCTGAAGCTTATAACATATTCTGCCATATATACACAGATTCCTACCATAACTGTGTATACTTTGGTGGTATACTGGGTATATTTTTGATCACTAGAAGAGTGGTGGAATTGAATACACATACTCAACAGAGCACATACCTAAAGTGCCCAACATAAAATCAGAAATATTAACATTGTGATGGAATATTTGGTGCTGATGTAAACTAGCAAGAATCTGCCTGCTCCATTTGCTGCATTTGTCCCACCAGGGAATCTATTTCTCATTTGGCTACTGCTAAGTGTAATTTACTGTTCAAATCAATACTACACTGTTACACACTGCCTTGCTCATTCTGCATCACCAGAAACACCTGAGTCAGCTCTACTGATGTAGCTCTACTGGAAAGAAGGTTGTAAGGATGTGAGTGTTGGCCTGCTTTCCCAGGTAACCAGTGGTAGGACAAGATGAAATAGCCTCAAGATGCACCAAGGTAATCTTATATTGGATATTAGGAAAAAAAAAAGAATTCACCAAAAGGGTTATCAAGCCCTGGAACAGGCTGGTCAGAGAAGTGGTTCAGTCACCATCCTTGGAGATATTTAAAAGATGTGTAGATTTGGCACTTAGGGAAATAGCTTAGTGGTGGCTTTGGTAGTGTTAAATACTTGATGATCTTAAGGGTCTTTTTCAACCTAAATGATTCCATGACATGCACAGCTTCCTTTTCTTGTGAGAATTCTGTCAATGCTCCCCACTTTTTAGTGCTCCTTGACTAACAGAGGGTGACTGCTCAGAGATGTATTTTTGTATGATGAGCCTGTAGATTTCTAAACACCACCTCCCCACACCTCTATCTCTATGCTACTCACAACATTTGGGGGTTTGAAAAACAACAGGCAGAGGTAATGGCCAATAACCAATCCAGAGGATAGAGGTGTCAGATTCCCAGCAGCAGATGGAGAGATTATGCAAACATTTAATTAGAACAGAAAGAATAATTAACTTAAAATACTATAGGATTTTTTTTCATCATAATCTTGTGATCTGAGGGTTGCTTTAGTCACGTCTAACAGGTTTTCTTAATATGCTTACACGTAGCACATTTGCACAGAGCATTAAATAAGGAGTAGGTGTCTTTCCCCAGGTGCATAAAGACAGAAGCATCCACTAAGAAAGAACTCAGACCACAGGGATTGGTGTGTCCCTTCCACATGATTCCCAAAATACAGTAACAATATTGCACTCTGAAGACAAATCTCTGAATGCAGCTTCTCCCTTTGTCTGCCTCTCCCTCTCTGCTCAATTTGGCAGCAAGCTCCAGCTTCCTGGAGGAAAACAGTAGCTGTGATAAATGTGACCTCCACGTATTGCTACTAGTCAGTGAAATCAGCCTGGAGGCACTTTAAAACAAAACAAAAATCTTGCTGTGATGCACTTGCTAACATGTCAGATAGTACACCTGTCCATTAAGAGTTATTGAAATAACAGTGAGGAGTTAAAAAATAAAAAAGAGACACCTTTGGAGTTTGCACTTCTAAATCATTTTTAGTACAAGACAATGAAAAGGGCTTCCTTATTTTCCTTAGAGATTAATTCAGCTAATTTTTTTTTAAATATTATTATTATTTTCCACATCTCTGTTAACAGAAGTGCAGGTCTGGGGTCCTAGACTTGGGAGACCTTTTTGCTGCCTCCAGTCACTAGCAGTTGGGCTCCCCTCTCTAATTGTTTATATCCACTCCTACAGCAAAATGTGGAGTCACTTGGTGTGCTACTCTCTTTCATGTGCTCCTTTTAAAGTACAGTTTGCATGAAAAACTGAAGAAGAGGATGATTCTCTCTGTATGCCTGTATTCACAATCACACAGTACAGAAAGCAACATCTGCAGCAATATAAAGATTTGGTTTTGGGCCCAGAGGAATGATTATTCTGATTCCCTAAAAAGTTCACGACAGTTTCACTCACTGGAGAATTTTGACCCTTCCTACAATGAAGGCTGATAATTTGTGGTCAACCAGACCCAAAATTTTAGGAAAAACTGTTGGCAACTTGATTTAAAAGTTTCTAACTACTTTCCAGGGCTGGGGAAGCCATGCTACCAGGTCTATTATAAACCACTCGATCTAATTGTGTTTCTAATTGTGTTTCTCTATAAAGGTCACCCTAATCTCAGATAGCTTCTCTATGAGTGTGCAGTCATCATACACTGCAATCAGATCAGCTCTTAACCTTCACTTTGATAAATCACATTAAGTTCTGTAAGCCTCTGACTTCAAAAAGCCTTAATTCTTTTGTTAGATTCACTCTGACTCCTTTTCAGATTTTCAACATGTGATTGAAACACAGATTCCTCCAACTTCTCTTGCTTAAATCAAGGAAATCCGACACATAAAAAAAAAAAAAAAAAAAAAAAATCCGCTAAACAACTCTAATCTCTCCCTCCCCTCTCATCTCTAAGTATAATATTAAGCATACAATTAAGCACAGAGGTCGAAAGAGAATTGAGAAGACACATTTTTTTTTTTTTTTTTCAATGCCGGGAATATTTTTCCTCTGCCCTTCTTTCCCTTCATCCATGGGGATATATATATATATATATATATATATATATATATATATATATACACACAGCACCTTAAAAATAATTTCTGGATTAGAAAATCATAGTTATGAAAGCCTTAGAAAGAGTGTCTAAAAGTTCAATACCACTGCTTGGTATGGAAAATATTATGAAAATTTATTATTTGATACCTGTAGAAAGACCTAGCCCAGAGAAAGAAAGAATTGGTGAGACACCACAGGAAAAAAAAATCTGAATCTGGCCTCAGTTTCAGATAAGACTTATTGTGAATTGAGGGTATAAATACAGAAAAGGATTGTGTTTCTAATGTAAACAGCAACAATAAATTTAACCAATATGACAGAGAAATGTTGAATTTCCTGCTCCAGTTAAAATTGGAGATTTCTGTAGGTAAAACACAGAAACAGAAAACTACTGAAAATATTTTGTTATAAATGAGAATGCCCTTCCAAGCAAATCAAGAATAAGGAGAGAAGAAAGTATATGAGTTTTAATGCTTTTCTTTATACTATATTGTCAGCTTTAAATCAGCAGTTTCTTTTTTAATCCATCCAGATTACTCCTCTACTGTAAAGAAGAATAAAGAATAAAAAGAATAAAGAATAATGAAAGTATAGTACAAACTCAACGGTTAAACAAATATTAAAGGAATATGACAAGTTCCCTTCCTCTCTTCCCTTCATGGCTCACATGAAGTTGTGGCTCACAAGTTTAACTCTTTGTGAGCCACTTCACCTGAACCTTACATTATTCATATGTAAAACAGGTATAAAAATATTCGTAACCTCACAAAAAGGCTGAAAGGTTCAAATAGCATGTTTACAGCAGTTCAAAATAATCTTATGGAAGATCCTATATTTCTGTTATTTATTATTAAAGCTGTTGTTTTTGAGAACACTCGGCTGTGTTCAGCTAAGCAAAAAAACACTACCAAAATCATCTTGGCTCCAGATCTAGCAAAAAATAAAAACATACTAGTTTGAGACTTGCTGAAAATCAAAACAATAACATGCTCTGAGAGCAAAGCTGTTCTTGCTACGTTACCTATTACCATTTGACAATAAAATATTATGAATAGATAAAATAATATGAAAAAATACCTTCTGGCAGAATCCTGGCAAAAGACTCAAGCCTAGGAGTTTGTAGTCAGGAAAGCTGCCTAGATAAAATATGGGGCAAACAATATTTCTGATTTTGCTTTAATCTTAGAGATGATCCATAGATATGACCCTTTTCTTCTCAAAGGTCTACTCATAAGTTTTGCTGATAGTTTTCTTGCTCCTGGCCTGCTCCAGAACACCAGGAACATGAACGTACCTGATTAGGTACATTTGAATTTCTTCTACAGTTCTGGACTGTACAAAGAGATGTTAGGGACAAATTCATGGCCTTGAGTAATTCTGTGAACAGGAGAGAAGAGACACAAGAAGTGTCTATATTTCTGTAATTAATTAATGTCATACTGAAAGCAAAATCTAAAAGTATGATAAATTATATGTTTGCATATATATTTGAATATAAATGTATAAAATATCTGAATATATGTTAGAAGAAAATTAAAACTGATAATTGTATACGTATGCTAGCTGACAGCTGTCATCTACATCTCATAGTAAGAAATAATAGGCTTCATTTGCTTAAATATCAACAATAATGTTGCTGGGCTGGTTTTTGGTTTTGTTGCTATTGTTGTGGGGTTTTGTTTGGTTTTGGGTTTTGGTTTTTTTGTACTGTTTTTTTTTTTTTCTATCAGTACCACATACTAAACAAGCAACCTTTACAATACTTTTAATTAAAAAGCACTGTGTTTAGACAAGAACCTGTAAAGTGACATTCCATTTCTAATTAAACCTGTCCTGAGACCTAATGTAGTGTCAAAGTCTGTTGGGTTTTTGTTTGTTTGTTTGTTTGGTAGTTTGTTGTTGGCTTTTTTTCTTTAAATCTAAGTAAATGAGACACAACGCAAGATAGAAACCTGTCTCTTCTTAAAAATACGTGTGGAAGAAAGAATCTTCTTTCCCTAGTGTTAACTTGGGGAAGAAGTTGAAGTTTGTGATAACTCTGCTCTGAGACCAGACATATTGAGCACAAAGAAGGTGGTTTGAAAGGCACAGATCTTAAATCAGTCTTGATCTTGTAGTTGAAATAAGCTGCTCAGTGCTTCAGTGTATCATTGATTTTCAGATATGCTAAAGAAAGACAGGTTTCACAGACTTAAAATTGTCATATAGTACTTTTAAATTGTCATAAAATTGTATCATGATTAGACCACTAGCTGTATACACACTGAGAAAGAAAGAATAAATTCTTAGTTATATTCTTAATGTATATTATTAGTTTTTACATCAATTCTTAGCTTCTCAGAGAACAATATGATGAAGGTCTAAGGGAAGGCAGGAAAGCCAGCCATGTACAGTCCAGATTCTGTAAAAGCAGCCACTTCTGTATTCATCTGACACATGGAGAAGCAGTTTTCTCTAAAGGTGCTCTAGGATTTTGCTTAGCAGAAGACTTGTAATTAAAAACTAGCAAAATCTTTATAAGCACAGTGGACCAGCACATGTGCCATTTTTGTATTAAACTGCAATTCTGTAGCAGCTTGCTTTGAGGGGAGATGTTTGTTTTTTTTTTTTTGCAGTCTATTTGCAAAACGACCATCAGTGGTCTAGTGCCCACAGTATTTACAGCTAAAAACCTTCTCCCTTTACCCATCTTTCCAGTGCCATGAACATATTACTAACTTGGGAAGAAAGCAATTTGATGAAGGTAAAGACTTCCTCTCTTTTCCCTGTGGTGACCAGTAAAAGAAATTAAATATTCCTGAAGCATCGGAGATGCTAAGTCCAAGCTTTCTGTAAAGGATTAAAAGGCATAAAAGTAATTGCCTTCAATCACAGAAATCAGAGAAAGTTAGAGGTTGAAAGGGACCTCAAAAGATCATCTAGTCCAATCCACCTGTCGCCTACTGGTGATTTTGCAAAAATTTATTTTTTGAAGATATTCCTGGGAAGCTACATCTTTATGTTAAAATATCACAAATTGTAAAAGCTGTCAAAGACTGATTGATGAATCCCTGCTTCTGGCAGCAGTTTGGGTTTTTTTCCCCATATCACTCAGTGTACCTCACCAGTTATTTGCTGCAAGCTCACATTTTTTTATTTTTTTTTTTTTTAAAAGCTTCAGTTGAAATGGCACACATTTTGTGGGGAAAATATACCACCTTAAAAAGGCATTTTTCAGGGTCTCCAATGGCTGCAAAGAATTTTCCCAAGAACTGCTACCACAGTTGAAAGAGGTCTCTGCTGGTCTGCACCATAGAAAGAAAAGGGGGAATTCCTGGGTTGGTGCACAGACCCTAAGAACACAAAGAACAGGGACTACAGGAGACTGCAAAGAGAAAGATATGGAGGCTAAAGGGGCTTTGCAGCCAAGTTCTGTGAGAAGAGAGAATCAGAGGAGACAGCAGACTGGCCATTGAGCAGAGGTCTGTGGTGTCAGCATTTGGTCTTGTGTTGTTCCTGAAGCACTAATTTCCTCAGCTGTAAGTATCTGGGAAAACACCTTTTATTGTCTTTTAGAGAAGGTACCAGGCTGATTGGGTGATACTGTATATGACTTGGCAAATACAAACTACTATATCTATCATAACTAAAAGTGAAATAGGATTGTTTTTAGTGCTCAACACAGGACTAGAAGGCAAACCTTAAGTGCCTTTTGTGCCTGTATGATTATAAAAAAGGTTATAAAACATCTGTAAGAAAAAAAATCTTGCCATTCCTTGATTTAAAAAAAAAAAAAAAAAAAACAACTGAAGAACACATCTCCAAGTTAATTGCTTCAATTTCCTTTTTTATGCTGTTAATGAGTGCAAAGCAGAGCTCCTGCAAAACTTCACCTGCTCTCTGGAGCAGAGTCTTTTAGAGGGAGAGAAGCAGAGCAAGTCACTTCCCTCCAGCACTTCAGAGAAGGAAAAAAGGGAAATCACAGCACATGGACAGGCTACTTAGAGAATGAGTATCATAGATAAGAGGTTGGCAACACCCAGTTGGCTCCATCTGTAATTTGCTCCTCCTGTACACAACCTGGAGCTCCAGAGCATACTTTGGCACTGCAGCAGGGCATTAAGTGGCTGAATACAGACTCTGCTAAGGAAAGAACAAGCTCCTGAAATGCTGTGCCAAGTGCAGAAGTGGAACTTGGCACAGAAGGAGGAGGGAATCTGGCGATATGAGTGCCCTGCGCTCTTATCTGCAGACCTCTGCTTCTGCCTTGGCTGATTACTTGGCTCTTCAAATGAGAACTGGATAGGTAGCAAATAAAAATGAGGGACAAAAATGAAAATGCAGAAGAGGAAAAAACCAAATTATTGCCTTCCAGTAGCTGTCTTGGGGGTAGGCCCGGGATACTTAGGCCAGGACAGTCTAATTCTGGAGAAGAGACAGAGATTTCTGAGTTACTAGTCGGCTCTTCTTTCTCTTCCTGTGACCCATTCCAGCTGGCTCACCTTCACTGGCAGATGTAAAATACTTCTGGTCCACTTCACAAGGGGATGGAGGGAACTCTAATATAAAGAATCAGCATAAACCTACTTGAAGAGAGATAAACACTGAAGCAGTAACTAGGCCACATTAACCCATGTGTCCTCGGAAATATGAGGGTACGAACCTGCATTTAGAGACCAATCATGGGCTAGTTAAATAGAAAATATTTCACTAATGTGAAAGCTGCAAGAGATGCTATAATCTTTGATTACCCTTGAGGCTGTAGCAAACGCAGAAGGAAGCATATGAATTGCTGATTACTTTCTATGGTGATAGAATCTGAGAAGTTGCTGATACTGCTTTTGTGCAGAGTGATGGTTCTGTGGTTGTACTACTTTGACTAAATTTGAATCATGTGGTGCTGCTCTCATTTCAGGAGAGGGTATAATGTTTTGCAATTTTTTTCCTGGGGAGTATACATCCTTTATAGAGAGATACAGACAGTGATCATCAAGTTTGCCTTGCAAGATAAATCCCAGCTTTCAGCCATGTAAATGCATGCAAGAGCATGATGTGACCTTTCATAGTGTGATCACAAAGCATCCTTTCTTCATTCAAGATGGATGACATAAGACAAAGAATCAGGGAGGTCTAGAAAAAGAATGGTACACAAGGTGAAGCTGTGTGGTGGAAGTCAGCAAGTTTAAAATTCAAGATTACAATAAAACAATGGGGATCATAGTAATCTTCAATTTCCACTGACTTTATGCGATTGACTTCGAAGTCTTATAGATCTTTTCATGCAAACAATGTGCAAGATGTTCCATGCTAATTAATCACTAGAGTAATTTTAGCATGTTAAAAAGAGCTCTGCTTACACAATACATTTTTGTAGATATCCATCACAAATTGGAGGTACCAGTTAAGGAAGTTCCTGTACAGCTGTCTCCCCTCCGGGTATTGTCCTGGTTTCGGCCCAGATAGAGCTAATTTTTTGTCTTTTAATTCTGCTTTCAGCTAAGCCTCTTGCAAGTGGCTGCACTTGCTGAAATTAATGGCAAGTTTCTCAGTGAGTGTCTGCTTCTAAGACTGCTAATGCTCCATGTTTTTAGTTACAGATAGAGAATGGCATGCAAAACCAAGGCCACTACTCAGTTCTGAGGAACATCTTATGCTCCAGAAAGAGAAAAGGAGTAGAGAGGTCACACCTGCAACCCCCCTTTAGGGACGATAAGACAAATAACCAAAATTGACTCGAGTATTACATCCCATATGCACCATACTCAGTATAAATTTGAGAGATCATGAGGGTCAAATCCCTTTGCTCTTTGCCTTCACCTTTCCCTTTTGCCCTTCTTCACCTCTTCCTGTTTGCTTCAGCATCCTGGGAGGATTCCATCTGTTCATCTGCCTGTGGTCCTGATCTGTGCCAGCCTGAATCTGTGTGTTCCTGCCCCTAGCTCCTGACTGCTGCCAACTCCGGGAGTCCAGCCTGGACTTTCCCAGGGCTGCCCTGCAGCCTCAGTGGTGACATGAGAGTTATTGGGGGAAAAGGGGGAGAAATGTGATATTGTTTTTTCTGTATATTTGTATATATTTAATAATTTTTCCTTTTTTCATAATTACTGTTTCATTAAAGTTGTGTAGTTTAGTTTCCAGCCCATAAGTTTCTCTCCCTTATTCTCAATCTTTTATAAAGGGTGGGTGATTAATAGAGAACCTCTGTCATTCGGTTAATTGCCAGGCCAGCATTAAACCATGACAGGTATAAAAACAAGGACGTTTAAAGTAATACCAGTTGAGAATTTGATTGAAGTCATGCATTTCAGACTGAGAGGTATGAATAAATGAGGAAGAGTTTTTAGAACTTGATGCCAGGGCAAAGATGATGTCACCTTTGGATCCGCTGCTGCAGCAGTTTTGAGGGTTTGTCCTTCTATGCAACAACTCAGGTTTTGGCTGCAACAGGCTGTGCCTGTCCTGTTCTGACAAAACTATTTGCTGGTGCTGTGAAATGACCAGGAAAAAAGAGAGCACATATTCTGTAATATTTGGAACTTTTCATTCTGCCCTTAGAAGATCCCTTTCTGGTTGACCTTTGGAAAGAAAAAGGCACCCTTGCTGAGGAACAAAGGTATATAATCAAGGAGATAGTGCAATCACTCCCCAGTGATTTTTTTCTATATAATAAGCAGTTCCTAAGGAATAAAGACAAATTTAATTGGGGTGTGAATTGGTAAGTACTATACACAGATTCACAGCATTTTAAGAACTATTAATATGTTTAGGAGAAACAGAATGAAGGCATTTTAAACTAAGTCACAATTCCATCATTAAAATAAGATATACTTGGGGTACATCTTTCTTTGAAAATATCAAGGCCTTCTCAGAGCTTCATTTGAAAATACCCCATGTGGCGAGAAACAAGTGATCAGAACATTTTCACAGACAACAAGAGAACATTGATGTTTCATCTGGAGCATCATAGACATTTTCAGAATTGAAAACTGTCAAAGTTAACTATGTAAGAAAGGGTTTACCCCAGATTTTAAGATTCTAGAAACACTGTAGGAGGTGTTCCTTTAAACATGTTTGTAATAAATACATTTTAACTTGTTTTTCCTGCCCTGGTAGTTACAGTATCAAGCTCCTAAGCAGAAGATTTTTTTTTCAGGTGGCTGAAATTAATTCAGAAATTACCTCCTGGCAAAGTTTAGGAATATGCCTCTATATCTAACTGCTGCTGAAAATGAACAGGTGGATCTAAAGAAGTTTTCTCTAGAGAACACATTTCTTTTTGCCACCTTCCCATGCAAGCATGAGAGGTGGCCCTGAAATCTCTGAAAGCAGAGATGAGTGCTGTGCACTAGAGGCTTCACTGTCTGCAGTCCTTGACAAGTCCTGTTGTGAGTGAAGTGACAGATTTCTTGACTGATCCATAAGGCAAATGATGGATTTTTTGGGGGGAAAAAGACAAAAAGCTCTTCTAATATTCTGTTCCTGCACAAGATGAAAAACTATGGCACTCTGGATGGCACACACATTATGTGTCAACGGGATTTAACTTCTACTCACTCAAAGTGATCTTCTGGAAAAAGGCTTTTTGCAAACCTTTACAGACTGCCCTCACCACTTTACACTGAAAAAGAAAAATAGATTATATATACACAAACACAGAAATTTGCATTCAGAAAGGTTGTGCTAAGTCAAAAAGAAAGGAGGGGCATGACAGCTGGCATTCACTGTGCCTGTAAATAGATAACCATGAATGATTTAGTTTTCCAATGAGTTTTAAAGTCCATTGTAGAAGACTGAAAATCAATACTTGCAAGATAAATGGCAAAGCCTGTGAATTAGAGATAGAGTAGCACTGAACCACTGTTCCTCAAAAAAGACAGGACAGGCAGTGTCTGTGGTTCATAGCAGCATGATTTTATATAATTATAAAGAATTCCAAGGGAAGAAGTAGACTGAGTCAACAATATTTTTTTATTATTCCAGGCCTCTTTTTTAAAAAATCAAACCTATAAAAGTTTGGAGAGGAATGACAGGTGTGAAGGACAAACACTTCAGGAACTGGGCAAGTAGAATGTAACAGATAAGTGTAAGCTAGTACATAGAGGCAAAAACTATCTAAATATTCAAATTAAGCTGTCTCTGGAGGCTACTGCAACTTAGAAATTCAAGAATACCACCAAGTAAACAAACAATTTTGTTTGACTCTACAATTATATCATCCCTGAAGAAAAAGTTCTTCACATCTTTATGTACAGTTTTGTGAAAAAGCTCACCTATAAAACCAGTTCAACTGGAAAGCATACAAATCAATGACAAAATTCTCAAATGTATCAGAAAGAGGATGGAAAACTAGTATGTATTGCATCACATCTAGCAGATAAGAATGACACACTGCTTTTTAAAAATTGCATTGAGCTTTGGTATTTTAAACACACCTGGATATTTTTTTGTCTTTTATCTCTTTGTACACACACATGTACATTCTCCCAACCCCAACGTGCACATCTCCACATCTCAGTCACAAATGCACAGTTTTCTCACATACATTTTCCAGTGAACTAGTAATATTTGCTACTGTTTATAATATGCTTTGGCCGCTGACATTTGAAAGAAACTGGCTGGTATGATACCTCATAAACACTCCACAGCACAGTGTGCTGTAGCACAAGGCCTGTCAGCAAATCATGAAGAAAAAAATCCTCTTGCTCTTTTAACTTCAGACACAAGGTGAGTTTGTGAAAGGAAACACTTGGCAGTGGTTCAGCTGATCACTGTCTGGTGGTGGTGATGCTGCTTCCCTTTCCACACTCTCCCCCTCCCCCTCATTGCAGTGACAAGTGTGATGCTGCACAGTTCAGGCAACGGTCACATATGAACAGATTGTACTCAGTGACTTGGCAGAAATGACCCAGAGCAGTTTCCTTCCTATTGCTATAAGCTTTACTATTTGCCAACTCATTCCATGCTGAATTACCTCCCCACATGAAAATCTGAGTAGCAACATGGGAAGTATTTGTTTTGGTGGACTCAAGGTATTTAAGAGAATAAGGAAATAAACAAAGGATAAAGTGCAATAGCCAAAAAGCATCCTGATAATAGTCAGAAACATTTGATGAGCTGTTACAGAGGTGAGAACTGTAGAAAAGAGTATTTTTGTTCCTTCTTCTCCGATAAACATGGAGAAGTACAGAAGCTTTTTTTTTTTTTTTCCTCCAAAATCCCAGGATACTTTATCATAAACTAAAAGTAGCAGGTTCACATCTTTCACATTTGATGACTGTACAATTTTAGACTTCTCATGACACAGAATTAAGAGGATCCTCCAGTTCCTTCTCTGGCTGTAACAGACTTAGCTTGATACATGTCAGTGGAGGATCTAGGTCTTCCCTCTCATACCTCTTTTTCCACTACCTTTCCCTTTTTCTTTCTTTTACAGCACATGGAGATGCACATGCCCAGACAAAAGCTCAGAAATACTCTATCACTTATCAAGCCTCTGTCATGTTTGTTTTTTTTTTTTTTGTTTTTTTTTTTTATGTGCAAACACCACCCCAATGGACCAACTTAAAAAAGGATCAGCCCCATTGACATTGGGAAGGTTGGGTACCACTCCAAGCCCTTCGCACAAAGGAACAGCAACCATGGTAGCACAGACAAAAAAGATTCCCTAGAACTGTGTCAGCAATGCACTGCTCTCAGGCAGTTTCAATATTGGATATTAGAATGCAACTGGAAAGCAAACACTGAAACTAAATGTGCAAACACCTTTACTTACTGTGTTAAAATTTGGGAAGAATCCAACAGCAGAGCTGCTGTCCATAGGGAAGGACATAAAGGGTTTGATATCCAGGGAAGGCTGCATCATCAAGGTAGGTGCACGCACAAGGGTGGGAAGTGTAGCAGTGCCTGCCAAGAGCAAACAGAACCAGGAATTCATAGTATTCTCCTTTCCACATCACATACAGTATAGATGAAAAAACTGCCAAGAAAACATAATACAGGGAGATAATAAAGTGGCTCTGTAGGAGTTAATATCATTAAAAGAAATCTATTTCCACAAACTACAGATGAGGCAGAGCACTTCCCTATGGCCATGGATACTCAGATGCTGAAGGGGAGACATATGGTATATAAATCACAGTGGCAGGTAGAATAAATCCTTTCTAAAGCTGAAAAACTCTTCTGTGCCAAAAAGGCCAGGATGGGTGCCCATGGAAGTCAGATGCTTTTGCAATTCATGGTTGTCTATTAGATCAGCTAGCACAGACAATACATGCAAGCTGAAATACAGGTTTGTTCCTAAACAGCAAGCTACATTTTTGTTTTTTTCCTTTTCTGACAGTAAGCATCAGCAAATACCATTTCACCTAACATTTTTTAAAAACTCCTTCTGTATTGCAGTGCAAGGTAAGTATTAGAAAATGACCAACAATTAAATAATCACCCAGTGCAGAAATGAACACAACTCATTACATGTAATAAACCAGCATTTTCTTAGTTGGAACCTAGATCTCTCTTTCCAAACAAGAGCATTCCAGAAATCCCCATGCTGAAAGTCTTTCTGTATACACTTGAGAATCATTACCCAGAAAGACCCTAAAGGGATGGCAAGTTACAGATGTCCAAATATCCATTTTTAACTATCTCTCTGCCCTATCCACTCAATAGTGTGCCTACTACACAGCTCCCAGCTATGCCTGTGGGAGTATTCTTATTCCCCCCTGAAATCACACACAATAGATTTCAAGCAAAATTTCCCTCACTGAAATAAAAAATGAAAATGAAAAAAATTCTCAGTTTCTTCAGTCAAATAAATTATTCAACACCAACTGGAGCAGGCACTGAAACACAAGTGTTCTGCACCTCCACAGGAGGGTGAGTCACTCTTTGCCTCTCCAACCTCTGCCAGAATTTCTCCATAATTACCTCCTCCCACTCACCGGTGGCCAGCACATCAGCCAGGAGCATAACAGCCCCCTTAAGAGTTTCTCTGATCTCAAGCAGAGCTCACACAATACCTAAGCTGCTTCTCATAGAAGTCATCTGAGCTTGATAAACCCCGTCAGGAAGGCAGGGGGCGGAAGGTGGGAGAAAGCAGAAAAGTAAACAAACATTTTCCCTCTCTTTTCCCATAAAATAAAATAATTTGCATCTACTTGCAAATCCACATGGACTGCCTGGCTATGAGTCTTCCATTGAGAGGTTTCCCTTTCCTTCTGTTCAGGATGCAAAAAACTGAAGGTAGAGTAGAAATTTTCCTTCTTTTCTTCTCATCATCCCACATCCACAGACAATTTCAAACTCAACTTGCAGTATCCAAAAGGAAAGCTGAGTTCAGAAGCCAGATGGGGCTGCATTTTGGACAACCAAACATTTCTAACTAGCCCTGAGCTCAGATTTTGTAGATGATGGTGAGACAGTCATTTTGATCACAGCTGCAGCACAGTAAACACTATATTATAGTCTAGCAGATGAATAGCAGGCTATAATGTGTTTCTTCTACAGGAATAGTGTGATGATTGCACAGAGATGGGTCATTGACAACTATGGAGAGAGAACTGATGAAAACCACCCCAAATAAAAGGACAACTTGAAAGGAAAAAAATACTCGAGACACTCTCCCAGAATATTTCCACCTTTCTTGAATTCCAATGAAGTCATAAAAGTAAGGTTTGTTTCTCCATAAACCTATGAAACTCACTGACAGTTGTGCTTAATTAACTGTAAGACAAAGCTTATTCAAGTGGAGTCACTAACATCAAAGAGCTGAAAGAGAACCTGTCTATAGTTTCGTCTTCATATCCATATTGAAAAAAGTGCATCAACAGGAAAGCAATGTGTCAGAGAACTTAGCCAAAGAAAATATTTTCAACTGTAAAAATGATGATTATTTCTACTAGCTGGTTCTGAAACTGTAGATTTACATAATGTGGATTTCAGAGTTGTATTCAAAAAGCAGCTATGCTTTATTCAATTACCCAAAGCTCAGAGAATGCCATCATCTAACTTCTTCTAAGTTTCTCTTTGAAGTTCATAAGCAATTAAAGATCCGTGAATTAAAAATAAAACAAAACAAAAAAACTTGTTTTACAGAGGTAAAGAGAGAGGATATGTATAAAATACATACTTTCATGTAGCTACGGTTACATATTTTTAACTCAATTTTACAGAAAAAGTGTAACAGAATAGAGACAACTAAAATCAGAGTTAAGCTAGGTTTCTAAAGCCATCTTTAAGCAAGGTATAGAAAATAATTGGCATAAAAGATTAAAAAAAAAAAAAAAAGTAACGTTCTCTTGCAAACAATATAGTCTGTAATCCCAGGCTATGTATAGATCATTTTATTCAACAAAGGCATTTGAAATCTGTCTATAGCTTTGCAGTCCATGGTGTTTCTGCTGCCAGAGTAATGTATGACCTGTAGACCAGGAGGATACATTCAGAATCTAGACAGAATAGAAAACATACACACTGCCAGACTGATTAGTGGAGGCATTAATAAGGAATGTGTCTGATTCCATTCACCAATTTACTACTTCAACTATTGCCGATCAAATTCCAGAGACCCTTTTTGACAGAAGTTTGAATTTCAGATCCACCTTTGAAAGGCTCTGGAAGAACAATCAGATAAAAATGACCAAAGCTTACAGGTAGAAGCACTTCATATTAAAATCATCAAATAAATAGAACAGGGCACATTTTTACACTGGCATTGCTCTCAAAGACCAAATCGATTCTCACCCTCACTCTATCAAATCTGCAGATAACTGCATATCACTGACAAATATATATATTAGGGAAAAAATAAAATAAAAGGTGTAATGCCTGCACATTAATTTGTCTGAATTGGATTGATATTAGAATACATGAAAAAATCTAATTCCATCACAAAACTTTAGTCACCTAAAACACATTTTGTGAACAATTTCAGCATACTTAATGAAATTACTTTCTAGACTTGGAAGCATGGTCTTGCAAAGTTTTCACTAAAGACAAATATAGTTGAGTATCTTGAGTATATTATACTTCAGTACCTAAATGATACTCAAGTTTATCCCCTTTTTCTATAACCTAAATATGTTACTACAATGTTCTAATCCTCCAGTCCAAGGAAGCAGTCTACACTCAGACCAACAGCAGTGGAAGTGCTATCATGACTGAATAAAAGTATCAAGTGGACAAATTTCTGTGAACTGATAAACTTACATCTACCTGAGATTGTACATGGTTACCTTTAACTTGTGCCATGGGCAGAATTTGGGAAAATTCCAAAGGGCCAGTGACTGAGTTGTTCCTGCTCACCACTACTTACACACATTTCAGTGAGAGTTTCCAGTTTATTGACAGGCTGTGCTGGCTTTTTCATCCCTGTATTATCTGACCATTTTCAGCTAACTTACTCTCTACACCAGCCTAGAATAACCACATTTGGCTGTTTCACTGATGGCATGGGTCAGTTCTGGGCATTCACCTCCCCTGACCTTTTTAGAGCACCTTTCAGACACAGCTTGAGCCAACAGTTTCCCTTCAGGGGTGGATGACAAGTTGTCTCTTTCGTTTTGCCCACATTGGCTGAATTCATTATGGGCTGCAACCACACATGCAGAGCCACCCTGCCTTTAGACCTCACACTGTCATCTCCATTTACAGTGCTTTGCTTCAGAGCTCCAGAAGACAGAACCAGGCAAGGCATATTTGAAATGGCTCCCTGAAAGGATTCCAAGATAATTCTGCATGTGTTCAACTATAAGCTTTTCTTCTGGGACCCTACAGTTTCAACAGAGTTTATTAATTTGCCAGTGGAATTTTTGAACATGATCAGAAATACTTACTTTAGTAACCAGTTTTAGAAAGAGGTTAGAGGCAGAAGTAGTACCTAGGCTTTCACACTGAGTAAAAATCTCTTCAGCTCTACTGACTATGCCTTGCCCACCACAATGAAAAAAAACCCACCAACTTGCACATGACTTTCCTACACTTCTTTATTTGCTGCTTTATGGGAAGATGGACACAATGAAATTTATTAAAGACACCAACAACCTACAGCTTTCTTCCATTGTATCTGATGCCGACATTGCATTATGCCCCAGAAGTACCTGCATTTGCTACACTTTGTTTCACCATAAATGACAAGTTAAAAATCACTTTCAAGTCATTAGATTTGTCAAGTTAGTTTGGGTATTTATATAACATTAGCCCTTGAGATCTTTCCCAATACTTAATATAGACATTAACCTTTTTTCCTTCTCTGTTTACAGGATTCAGAAATTTTCTAAGTGTGCTTGTTTAGTTACAGGTATACATGGGTATTAAAGAACGTGTGTTTCTGTTTATGTCCAAGATGAACTTCCTAAAACTAGTTAAGTTCAAGCAAAATAATTCTGAGTTTCTGAACAACAGCCATTGATATAAAAATGTTTAAGGAAAAAGTTCCAGATGTATTCCAGTACTAGTACTCATGGAGGTGAGTCTTAAAATATTCTCCCCTCTTAAATAAAAAGAAATCTGAATAAATGTGGCATTTTTGTTGATTTTTTTTTTCTTTCAGGCTTTAATCAGCAGAGCAAACATTGCTTCCTTAAAACATGGCAATATGACAAATGAGACTTATGATACCCATAGGGACTGCAGTCTGTCAAAAGCAGGGTAGTCAAGGAGAAATAAGACCATTTATTCAACACATTTTCCCAAATGGCAAATTAACATGATACTAAGACATAAATCACTACCCAGGCAATTAATTTTTTTAAATAACTTGAAGTAAAAGCCCAGCATATATGAAACCTGCCACAGCCTGGCATCCTGCACCCCTTTATCCCCTCCCCCAGTGACCAGTAAGAAGAATTCTAACAACTTCTCTGCCCCCAGGGCACCGTACAAACTCACTCAGTAATGAATGAAGATGCAGCTCCTTTGAGAGCTGATACAATTGCTGTCAGATCTAGTGATACACACACATCTTATAAAATTTGGAGAGTGCACTGAATTCATAACCCTTAAAAGATTATTCAGATATCACTCAAGTACTTCTATTGGCTTAATAATAGATTTCAAAAGTACAAACTACAACCCCCCTCCATGTTTGTCAAATAAAATGGGTAAATCCTCAGATGTGGCTTTTTTTTTTTTTTTTGAAAGCCACAAGGAAAGGCAGCAAAACCTTGTGTAGAGTTAAAAGCTTCTCAGCAGAACTATTTTTTTCAGCAGATGTTTCAGTAAACCCAGAACGTTTTGATGCAACTTCACTGCAACATAAAAATTATCTAAGTATCGTATGGTTGAAGTTCTTTCTGCTTAAGAATGACTTAGCTAAAAAAATGTAAGATTGTGAGAATAATTGTCTCCCTACAAATTAAAACATGATTTCCAGTACACTTGAGCATGAAGTTGGTATTTCCATTATTATCCATCTTAAATTAATGTTCTATGAAGGTATGCTGCCTGAATTCCATATTCTGATGATGTATAAAACCAGGTAATGTGAAATGAGGCATTTCTACATTTCACATCCACATAGGATTTCACCAGCCAGGTCAATACCAAAAATAAATTTAAATGAGAGGAAGTTCTGACATTTAATCAATCTAGCAAGTCAACCATCACTTACTTGCATAATATTGATTATAACTTATAGTTCATTTATAATCAGAAAATAAGTATAGCTATATATTTCAAGTGTATTTCATGTAAGAATTCTAAAAGTAAATACATAAACCTTCCTGCATCTTCAACTTAATTAGATCAGACCCTTCTTCACTAAAATATTAGGGGTTGACTTATTATTTTAACTTCCATGAACTATTAATATTTCTCTGATTATCTGATTGTTTTCTCTCTGCAGTGTCCTGTGATTGAAGGATGTTAATTTCAAAAGGTAAAAATGTAGACTATGGATGATAATATCACATATATGAAGAGTATGTAAGATAACAATGGAAAAGTTGATACCAAATATGTCTCTCATAATTCTCTATTAATAGTCAACAGAACAGTGTTAATACTTGTTCCCATTATCTCTGCATTTAGTATATCAAAATTGTGGGGAACAAATAACAGCAGCTGGGGGAGGATAGAAGCACAACTAGATAAGAAACTAGAATTTCAGTATTTTAGAGACAAAAACTCTCATTCTCCTAGCAGCTATACTGCATTTCTAACAGTTTGCAATAACAACAGGAATCTCTCTAGATTTCATACAGAAGATACCAGAACAGATGGAGTGGGAAGAGAAATCCAATAACTAGAAGTGGAACAGATTATCTTTCATTTTCTTTAAATAACAGTGTTAAAACTACCTGATGACAACATTTGGAAGAGCCCTATTCCTCACGGGATTTGGAGAAAGTGATTTACACTGCTGTCCTTTTTTTCCCTTTAGCTGCCATTCTTGTGCTTTTGCAACCAAGGCAGGACTTGCACCACTGCACAAAGTACAGCCTACTTTTTACAGCAATTGTGCTACACTATTTCATACATCTTTTTTGCAGTATTTATATTCCCAAGCCAAGTGAACTTGAGATTGACCATATTAGTATCAAAGCATATTTGTTAGTACTGGCTCCTTGTCAAGCCTAAGCAATTATATAAACTATGGCAAATCCTTCGCTATATTTAGAAGAAACATGCTGGCTGCAGTACAACTGAAATTTGTTGTTATCTATAAGTACAATGGAAATATTTATCCTTAGTTTCTTAAAAGAGCTAAGTCTCAAGATTTCTAGAGCAACCAAGACAATTTGTTTGACTGGGAAGTAGAAAGGCATGTTATAGCTTAACATCATCAAACTCAGTGAGCGCAATTTTATTCTAACCAAAAAGGCAACTATTAATAAATGCAATGCTCCTACCTGTGTTAAAGTCAGCTGCAGCTTTGCACACTACCCCAGTTTCTTTTTCTCAGAATCCTCTGGCTTGCTCAAGCCTCTCCTTCTGGTATCCAAAGCCAGAGCAAATAGTTCTGCCCCCTCCTCTGTTCTTATCTGCTTCTAGGGATTGCTGCTTTTTTCACTTTGAAGTTTTCCAAGTGCTGTCTTTTCCAGCTCTCTAATTTCTTGTGATCTGCACTAAGAGAGATCTTTCTGAAATCCTTAGGAACCTTCTTCTTGATTTATCTAAAACAGACCCTCCTTGTTAAACCAGACCCTCCTTGCCTTTTCCATTCCCCCAACACAAAGGTGCAGTGAGACAGATATTTCTTTGCTTTTTGCAAACATCAACACATGCTTTTCAGAGTGTGCAAACTCCACACCAGTCCCTATTTTTTCCTCAGTGCATATTCTTAGGTGCTTGGCATCAAGTATGTGAGTGTCCCAGGATGATGCATTGCACTCCCCTCCTTCTCCCTTCAGGATTCTGATTCAACACAATGCTTCATTACAAGGTGGAGCTTCCCTACCAAGAAACATAACCAAAATGCCCATTTACATTGCCTTAAATGTAATAGAACTCGGTTGCATTTAGCTTTTTAGAGAGTCTGTTAACAGTTCACATCCTCTATGAACTGGTGTTTCTCAAAATCCAGTTCTAACCCTGAATTCTGTCACCACTGACCTTGTCATCTGACCCTAGTGAACCTCAACACATGTTTTGTTCCAGGAGGTACTGAAACCAACAAATCTATCACTGGGAATGTTTCTAAGAAACCATTTTATTATTAGTCAGCCAAACCCGTTAATCCTTAACTTTTATATTTGGGGAGTGAAGGGTTAGGGTTATGTCTGTAGTTGGCTTCTCTGTCCTTGTTCCACTTCAGTACTCCAACACACCAGCACAGCTATGTTGTGCACAAAGGTAACAGGGTTCTAGATTCATAGGCATCCTCACATACATGTTTAATAATTTAACCACATTAGACAATTTCCAGCACTCCTAAAAGTCATCATGGCTTAGAAAATTTCATACCTCATTCACTTCTCCCACCTATTACATACATTCTTCTCCAGAAAATAGCTACCTAAGATGCTCCTTGTTTTCTTTTCATAAGTTCTATTGCTTCCCAAATACCCTTCAGATAGAAGATTGCAACAACAGCTAATTTAAGCTGGTTTAAGTGGTTGAAACTATCTGCAATGGAAACCAGGTTCACTAATGTATGAAATCTAGCTTTCCTTTCAATGGAAATGTTCATTTTTTTCATAATTTTTAGGAGAAGTTTGAATATCCATCCCACTCCCTATCTATCCAACAGGTCACAATTTCAGTCACAGCCTTCTCTTTAGTTGCTAGTATTTCCATCTTTCTATTTAGAAATAAGAAACAGTAAGAAAGGGAAAAGAAATAGATTTAAACACTTTCATAACATTGTAGCCTACATTGCACACTGAATCTAAGTACACACAGCACAAGAGCACTCATCCAAAAGACATCAAACGTGTAAGTTGGTGGACAGATATATCACACATGCAGATTAAGAGTAAGTCATATAATTCTTTTTCTAAGACCAGTTTATTGAAAAAAAAGTCCTAGATGACTTAGAAGTAACTTAAACAAACAAAACATAATTATTTCATAATTTCCTAGTTAATACTACACAAGAGCTAAGCTTCTCCTTCCTAGATTTTTCTGATTCTTCCTTGTGCTCTGTCTTCTGCTCAAGAATGTCTTTGCAGGATTTCAGCTTTCTCCTAATCATGGCATACTACACCTCCTTGTCAGAGCCCATGCTCATAAACATCACAGCAAGGGATAAGTTAGAGGTCCATTTCTCAAGCACTAGAAGGTACCATTGCAACAGAGACCTCACCCTGCTCAAGAAAGCAGGAGACAGAGTCACCACTTCCCTCAAAAAAAAAAAAAAAAAAAAAAAAAAAAAAAAAATTAATTTAATGCAGCTGTGAAAAGAGCACAAGAGTCACATTTCTGACTAAAGTTCTTTAGGCCATTTACAAATGGAAGACAGGTACTACAAGTTCAGCAGTGCTCCACAATGCTCAGAAGCTGCAGAGGTTTTTGATATGACCACAAAACCATGAACCATTTTAGCAAAGCAAAAGCATACAAAAACACAGACCATGCAGTCCCATAAAGACTTCCCACTGTTAATCAGTGCTGTGATACTTACTTTAGTCCCTGAGGTTACAATCCACCTCCTCTGCAGCATTTAAGCATACACACAGTGTGAGACTCGGGGCTAAATAATCCTTTCTTTTCAACAGGGAGCTGTTGTGATGTTAGGTGCTATGAGACAGTGGGCAACCAGCAAGCCTGGACAAATCCAGGTTGTTGTAACTGTGTGCTACGTTTTAATGACCCTTGAGGAGAGTGTTTGCAACTTGACTCAAGAGGGAGGGCCACCTACTCTTGACATCACCACACAAAAATAACCTTAAAGGGTGACAAACTGTATTTCAGAGGCATTTTCCCTGCTATTGTTGTTAGAATAAAACTTAGAAGGGTTACTAGCTACCCGGCTGCTACAGAGCTGCATTTTAAATAACTGCTGGAAAAAAAAAAAAAAAAACAACAAATGGTGTATGCTTGATTTTTTTTTAAAAAGTGCATATAAGGGGATCTGGAAACACACGGTTACAGAAAGTGAGGAGTCATGACATCAAATTCCACAAATCTTGGCTCTCCTGAATTAAGGTGCACTGCTTTTTTTTCTCAAAGTCAGTATAGATGAATAAGAACTTTAAAATGGGTAACAGTGTAATACATGCAATCTAGCCTCTCTTAGAGTGGAATGAAAGCAAGAGATGTCAAATAAACAGATCTTTTAGCACAGATCACTGCATGCATGATCTTACTGAGCACTAAACACTGGTGTCTGATAGAAACTTTATTCTGATTTTGGGTGCAGCAGAAAGCTAGCCTTGCCAAGTGCTTTTGATGCTATTACATTTTCAAAGACTGAATGACATGAACTTGGCCACCTAACCCTCAGAAGGAGAGAGAAAAAAAACACAAAAACAAAACAAAACAAAACAAACCCTAAGAAAAACAAACAAAAAAAGGCAGTATATCATAACATGTTTCTGTTCAGCTAGTATAAGTCTTTCAAAAAGTAACCTCTGATTTTGAGAGACTTTAATATTATTTTTTCCCTAAATTAAATCCAATTAACCAAACACTATACTGAAAATAAAGAGAAAGTCAAAGTAAAAAAGTATGAAAGTATTTTCATGAGCTGTGCCATGGAGCCTGCATTTCCATGACCACAGAGGGAACAGGCTGGGCCATGTCATCACTCCTGTTTTGGACACTCCCCTTGAGCCAACACAGGGAGTCAGACACTAGTAACAACCCAACAAAAGAGAAATTTGCTTCAACCAGACCAGTGAATTGAACTCACAGCTGTGAAATGGAAAGTACCAAGATGGGAGCAGCTGAACAGAAAAGTTTTGTGAGCACTGCTGCTTCTCATCTCATACAGGTTTGCTTGAACTGGTTGTCATCTTTCATGCAGTATTGCAGAAAAATTTCATTCCTGACATACTATGTTTCTGGTTATATCTCTCAGGATGTTGTTTGCCTTAGTTGCTAACATGGCAGTGTTACCTCATGTCCAGCTTACAGTATACAGCAATCCTTTGCTGCATTCATGTTTGTTCCTGTTTATGTGTTGCATTGGTTATCACTCCTCTCCTGTTTTCCTTTATACACTTTGGCATAATTAATTTGTCCTTTTCCTCACAGAAAGGGAAGAAAACCTGTTACTACTTAAACTCAGTATGTTCTTTCCTCTCAAAAAACTGTGACCCCATCAGTTCTCCTTCAGCTCTGGTACTTCGTCTCCTCTTCATAACTGGTAAGAGCCCTGATATTTCCACCCACCCAGGACTCCTTGTGTTGCATTGGTCAGAATCAGCAACTTGAAAATTTTAAGTCATTGAGACACTCTGACCTGTTCTTACAGGTTTTTATTATTTATATAACAGAACTGATTTTTCTAAAGATAAATGATGTGAACATGGCACCATGCAATCCAAACTTCTTTGCTTTCTCTGACATTCACTGAACAACAATCCACTTGTCTTTGGTATTCTGTAGGTATTGGAAGTGCTCTTACAGGAAGATTTCTTAAAGTTTGATTCTTCTTTCGGTCTCATTTTATTTTCTAATTTTGTCCTACACATTTATGCTACTCTTCTTCACTGTCCTTAGTAGTTTAAACTACTTTCTATTTTCTACCTATACATACAGACCTTGTATTTGAGTCCAGAGTGTAGAGTTTAGTCCAGCTGTTCTTGCCACACTTCCTGTCTTTCCTCTGCTATGGGATGATTTGCAGCTATGCTCTTGTTAGGGTATCTTTAAAAGAATGTTCAAACTCTTACAGTATGCTTGAAAAAAGTAATACCATGTAAGGGTATCTTAAAGAAAAAATTCACTCAATCCTCTTTTCAAAACTACTGTCACTATTCTGTTTGTTGTACTACAGTGTAGTAGCATTTTACTATATAACTTAAAATTCTGTTATTATTTCTATTAAGGAGCAACTCCCTCTCACTTCTAACAAATATCCTTTGATTATCTTAAAAACAAGTGTAAAACTTCACTGATTTTAAAAGAAAAAATGAACACAATAGTTAGTATCCTAAATGCTAGTTTAAAGCTGGATCTAAGCAGCATACAGTCCTGCCCATTGCAGCAGACAGATGAGTTTCCCTCACCCTTTCACTTTCTAAATCTCTGCTCATATACTACAGTAAATAATTGTGCCTATGGTTGTGAGAAGTGAGAATGAAGCAATGAACACAATATTTTTCCTTCTGCCCTGATTTTCTCTTTGAAGAACAAGCTTAAATTTCTAATCACTGGGCTTTAAATTAATGTTTAAACATTTTCCTTAATTCTCTCAAGAGCACAACACATTTAACATCACTTCATACTTAGCAGTTGGTAAGAGTTGGTAAGAGAGGCTTTTCTGACTGAAAGGCAATACATATTTTACTGAAAACAGATGGTTTGAAATGTGGTTTTATATCTTAACTTTTCAAAACTTAACAATGAGAGATGAAACTACATTATTCAAAGAAAGTATTATGTTTTTGTGATGGGAAAAGAACTGGCAAAAGGCACAAAGGAGGGAAAACACTGGACTTACAATGAGAAGGGCCCCTGCTCCTCATGATGGTTTTAATAGCTAAAATGCCACAGCTCACTGCAACAGAGAAACATAACCCAGAATATTGGAAAGAGAACTACTTAGGTAAGACTTAATGTCACATTTGAAGGCATTTTATAAGATTATACTTTGAGACACAAAGAAATCTTAAAAGACTGTACCTATATCATACTTCTGCTTTTCCCTTTTAATTGCATATTTCTGCAAAACTGAGGGAGGTAAGCCTGCTTTTATAAACTGAAGGGCTGGAGGGACACCGTGTGATGTACAAAACTCTGGCAAATGGTCCAAACTTGGATATGTTACCCCGGTGCAAATCCGTCATCATTCCTTTAAAGGCCTCGGAGTCGCATGGATTAGCAGCAGTACAAGTGAAAATTTGGCCAATGAACTTTGGCAGGAGCTCTGTGAAGAAACAACAGCTGCCAGGTCAGATGCTATAGCTACCATTTCTCTGTGCAATGGAATAATAAGGGGAGGTATAGGGTATTTGTTAGCACAGTTTCATGTTTTTTCTTTGATACCACATGAGCAGAAACTGCGACATTATTTTTGTTGACTAATAGTTCTTAAACTGCTGCATAGAAGAACCCAGTGAAGACAGGATATACTTATACATCAAATGGAAAGGTCACATAATTATGCCATTACAGAGATAGCAGCATTTGTAGCAGGATGACCACAGCAAGCAAATCACACAGAATGAGCTGCAGTCCAGTGAGAGGACTGCAATCAGACCTTACTGACTCTTCTATTAGCACAGTCTGAATAACACACTGCAGCTCTCACTCCATTTCTGTGCAAATGTCCTGTGTTGTGCCACCTCCTTGCCTGAACAGTTGCTACAGGAGCATGCTAAGTGCAGCAGGAGAATTTAGCAAAGACAGAGATGATAGACTGGCTCCTTAGTTAAGGTCAAAGCTTATACATTCCTGTGGATACACCAGTCATGGGTCCTCAGTTAAGCATGCATTCCAGAATGGATTTAAAATATGCCATATATTTCTGCAATACATACAGCCTTTCAGAGTGAAACCATACTCCAGAATATTCTCACTGCTGTTCAACCAAAGGAATCTGTCCAAAGTCTCTAATTCAGGAACTGAGGTTCCTAAAGAGGTGATGGTTAAGAAGTAGCCTTCAAAGGTGCATTTCTGGAAGTACTCTCTAGAGGTTTATCATCTACAGATGGAGCCTGCACACTTTTAACATGCTCATCTACAAAGACAGCATGAGCAATCTCTCCCCAGCAGCACTGGTGTCACCCACCCCCTCTGAATTTGGGTGCTGCTTTAACAGAATTTTCAAAACTGTTCTTAGGAAGTATTTGATATATTAGAGCCCGGGAGAAACTTGTCTGTAACTATAGTATACAGCTGCCAGCACAGGAGATCAGTTAACTGAACCTGCCATTGATTTGCTTTTGTGCTCTTTGACCAGGAGGATGCATGATGGCCCTAGCTGCTTCCAAAGGAAAAAAATCCTTAGGTATTAAAAAAGTGCAATCAGAGTGGAGAATAAATCAGGAAAGAGAAGAGTATTTGCCAGTAGCAGAATATTTACATATTTACATTTACATTATTCTAAATTCACTCCCTAAAGATGTGACATGTATTACGTTTTGGATTATTTAATTTAAGGACCATTTCACTACAGGTTTTTATCTTACAAAAATTTCTGCCAGGCTTCTACACCACCTTTTTCTCAGGACATGAATTTCAAGAATATTCTGTTAAACACTTCTAATATGTACACAAGAATATGATTTACACAAAGTGAAACTTAATCCTCAGATGTCTTTTTTATTGTAGCAGAAATGTATGTCACTTATTTTAAATGCTTTATTACATGCACATTTGAATGAATATGCAAGATGGATATTTTAAATCAAAAAATAAAATAGGTATTTCTTCAGGCAATACTGGAGCCAGAACAGAAAATATCCATAAACATTTTTTCACCTATATTTAATAGCATTGTTTGCAACAATGAACTCCAGAAAAGCCATCATCCCATATAACAAAAAAAAAAAAAAATCAGGGAACTACATCTCCAACACAAACTGAGTAGTGATCCTATGGTATGAGATCTCAACTGCAGCACTGTATTTAATTCTTAGAATCCATGATGAAGGATAGGAAAAATTAAGATGGCAGTAAGAAGAAATCATAAGAGAAGATGGATTTCTGTGAGATAGAAAACCAACTAGCTTTGAGATTGCAAACCTGTGTGCCTGTAAGAACATACGTTGGTACGATGAGCCTTGCCTGGTATTTCTATGTGCATATTAAAATAGCAGAGTGGAGAGAAACTGTAAATCAATTTGAGACAACTTCATATGTGGGGTCACATATTGACTGTATAGACTGTATATATAGACTATATCTACACATCTATATTGAGAGACTCTATAGATAAATCAATCCGGCAGATCTGCTGAGTTAAAACAGGGTTAAGGCAAAAACTACAAAAAAAATAATCTAGATGTTCTGTCTGAGAACTTTTTAAAATATGACCTTGGTCATGAAGTTAGAAATATGAAGAAAAAAGTATAAGTAATAAAAACACCGAAGTATTTTCAAAGAATATTTGAGCAAGGGATTGAATCAGCAGAGTGGCAATTAAGGTGAAGGAGGAAAAAGCTCAGTTCCCTCTTCTGCATAAAACCAGCACGTATGAAGGCTAATAACCCAGGCACAGCATGAGGGGCAAAGCTCATATATCCCTTACATGAAGCAAGGACTTAGCAGTTGCTGCCTAATAATGCATATTGTGTTGAACAGCAGGTACCTTTTAACTTGAAAAGGATTTACAAATTGAAAAGAGACCGAGGCAACGCACTGTAAGAAGCAAGCTCTGGGAAGTCTAGCAAATACAAAAAGTTAAATATGGACACCCTAGGAACAATACATGACAGATGGAGAGGCAAGAGGGAGGACAGGGTATTTGAAAGAATTCCGGCATAAAGAATTCTGAAAGGTTTGAAGAATAGAGGTAACTGAAATGAAACTATATAGCTGAGAAAAACAGGTCTGAACATCAGAAAAAGCTTCTCGATGCCAAGATTATTCTGAGTGATATTTACTGTTCACGGCAGTAGCCTTTTTGAGCTGAACCAGCCTGTGGAAATAATCTCCCAAGAGTATCTGGGAATCTAAACTGCACATGAATTTGTATCAAGACAGAATAAAATGATGTTATATGTACAAGAGAAGCAATTCTACATTGTCAAGGTGGGGAGTAGATGGCCAGCAATGGGTACTATGATTACAGTTGTTAAAGACAAATTGCAACATAGAATTTATAACCATAAAGTTAAAGTGTCAAACTTTGCTTTTATGAAGTACAAACATGGCCTTGCTTGATTTCATATAGTTTATGTCTTTCAGGAATAGTTTTATCACAAGTTTTGGTCAGCAGATCAATTTAACAGAAGCAAGCAAATGCTACAAACCAACATCAATGATGTTTAAACTGCAGCATATTTTATCATGTCCATTTGACAGAACCAAATCAAGTCCTTCCTGAACAAACAGGATTTTCAGAATATTATCATAATAATATGGAGATATAAAAGAATATCTCAATATTTCTTTGTATAGGGAAACAAAATGTTTTAGCTAAACGATAGACAAGAGCACTTGCGCCTGTTTAAAATTTGCATCTTTTTTTGTAATTCTACGGTACTTGAATACTTTGTGTTCAAAATGCAGAGAACAATATAATCACTAACAGAATCACCCTGATCGGAATTATGTAGCTATTCCAGTGGATAGTTACAGAAGAAAAACTTTGCACACTTACACTTCTGTCAAATCTGGTTGTTGACAAGTGAATATTTTTGTAGTTCTCAATACAGCATTCTGGGAAAAGAAGTTTGCTAAGCTTCCCTGATTCCCTCTCACTCTGGAAGTGAAAATTTTCCACTTCATATTATTTTTGTAAAAGAAACATGATCCCACCACATATGAAATGTAAAGTTCTGCAGCTGTAATGAAACTGTATTAGATTTTAAATATTAATTTTCCCTAATGCTTTACTAGCAAGTTCACTATAAAACACCCTGAGCACAGCTGCCAGTTACCATGTCCCTAACACCCACCACACCAATTTGCTTGCATGCAAAGCTCTGTGAGCTTAATCAGCAAAAAGCAGAGAAAACTTTCAACTTTGGGACATAGGGAATTTTTTTAAAGTTTTTCTTACACTGGAAAAGCTTCAGTTACAAAAGTATAAGTACATATTTGGCTTGCAAAATAATTGCATGCAACTTTCAGTCTTTAGAAGAGCCGGTAAGGTTGGATACAGGGTCAATAGCAGTTTTGCTTGTAGGTTGAGCAGCTTAGGGAAGCAATGAGATTTAACACACACAAAACAGCTACTGAAAAGGTTCAAGCAAAGGAAAGAGGACTGAAAAGGGATGTAAAATTTCATGGTAAGACAAAGTACAGGGCTAAGCCTGAAGGGATACTGACTTAAGTCGGCACTGCTCAGCTTAAGAGCAGCCTGGAATCACATGGTGGTCTTCAGTTCCCTCCATGACAGACATTCAGTTACATTTGGCCCTATTATATATTTAAGTGTCCTCCTTAGAGGAAAAAGCAGGTACAGAGAAGCCTGAGGTACTTAGAGCAACTCCATGGAAAGGACCCTCTCAGTCTCAAGTTCTGCTATTATCGTGTCTCTCATGACAACAGAATTCATTTCACTGGGTAAGCTGGAATTACTGCCCCTCACTTCCATTGACTCTTACCAATTAATCTCACCAAGCATGTTTGCCCAAGTTTATTTCAGTCACATTTAGATTCTCACCATTTTCTTTTCTTTTACTGTTTTACAGATAGTTGAGCATATCTGACAAACAAATGAGTAGGTGACAGTCTTTACCCTGATGTTTATCCTCCAAAGATTAAAAGCAAAAATGACAGAACTCTTGAATTCGGTGAATTTCCTTGCAAGGCCTTTCAGCTGACAGTCAAGCTTGTGCAAAGAGTTTTCTTAGATGCTTTTTTTAATGTATATTTATTTGTAAGAAAATCGTTGCCTTTTCTTTCTTAGCATGCATTCTTATTCAGATCAACACTGAAACTAGACAAGAACTTTAACCTTTAACTTTTACTGCTTTTATGAACTGACCTCACATTTCTGAACTGGGGTTTGTTCTCTGCTTCATCAACAAACTCATCAAGAAAGCTTGAGTTTTCCTCTCAAGGTGGCACATTTTTCATATACAAGGATCTGTTTGCTTTTTATGCAACTCATTCCATTAAGGAAGACAAATCATGGTTTCCTGTTGATTTCTAAAACACTACATCATGTATAATTTATAAAAACTGGCAATTCCATCTATGTTACTATCTTTTTCTGGTATATTTTCTGCTTTAAATTGTGACATGCTTCAGCCATAGATGCAGTATCTATTACTGGCTTTAAGTGATCCTGTACTGGCATCCATTTTGTTGCTATCAACAATCACTTGAGCATTACAGATTTTTTTTGGCTGACAAGATCACCTACTGCTTTGTTGTTATGCTTAAAGTTGCCACGGAGACAACAAAACAGCTGAATAACATTTTTAATGCTTGAGAAATGCTTATTCTTTAGTAATAGATTGCTACTTACTAGTATGAAGCCTCAGGGTTAACTGGAAATATATAATAAAAGTAACAGTAAATAGTAAAAAGTAAACAGTAAGTTTTGAATCAGAGCCTTGTTAAAAAAAAAAAACAAGGAGAGACGTGCATTTCTTCTTACCCACCCCAGTTCTATTGGTGATGGAGAGAGTCAGGGAAGACAATTTCCCTGCTGTGGAAGAAGAGATCAGTACATCAGAATTTGCCTCCAGCCCCCTGTCCTAGAGTATATAACAGCTGCTGTACCAAGATACTTACCTTATTTTCTTTCCAAGTGCCTCTAGGCTGAAAAAAAACACAAAATGGGAAGGAATAAGGAAGTTCCATGCTTCATCTTCCTCAACAACTCAGGTTGCTCCATCCACAAAAGCACAACACAAGCTAGAAAAAAGATCAAGTATCCTCTCCTTGAATTTCTTCCTCTAGCCCTACAGATCTTTTTCAGCACTTCCTACACAGAGTATGTGTAGAAGCTCAGACTAACAGCTGAATCCCAAAGCTCTCTGCTCATAATCCATTAGCACATATTACAGTATAACTTGTAACTGTTGGAAATTGAGGGCACGCAGCCCCAGGATACTTGGAACCTTTCAGATTCCAGTCCTAGATGTTTAATTCTTTCCATCTCACCACAGTTTTTGCCCCTGAGCACACAGAACACACGAGATCAAAATGAGTATCACCTAAAAAATCTTCTACCTTGAATCCTGCTGTTGGTGAGTTAGAGAATTTCTAAAGATCCTTAAAAATAGCAGATTATGTCAGGTTTGGAGCAGTGGATCAGAAGCAAACTGGAATAAAGCAGCCTTGTCTGCAAAGCCAAGCAGTAGACAGAGGAAGCAGCTGTCAGGGACAGCTGAAGGAATATTTTCCTGTTCAAGAGGTGTCCCCTGCAGCCTCCGCTTCGTGTTGTTACTCATCTCCCAACACCTCAGTGGCAGAAAGAACATAAAATCCATTCCCAGGGGTCTTTGCCTGAGCCTTCCTCAGCAACAGGGGCAGTTTTAGCCCCTCAGATTCCTGCCCTGTGAGCAGACCCTGGCGAGCCTGTTCCCATCAGATGCAGGATAATACAGTCAGGAGGAAATACTGTAGTGAGACAGGGAGATGATAATGCACAAGAGGAGGAGGCAGACTGGGATCAAGAGGATTCTTCCTCCTCTTCACCAGATCTCCCTGCTGAAAGACTCCTGCATGTCACTTCTCAGTCACTGAATGGTCTCTGCCCTCCCTGCCTTTGCTCCCCACAGCCCTGATATCCCTCTCATGGCTACCTTTACCTCTACAGAAGTCTCTTGCAAACTCATAGCTTTCAAGAACCCAGCCTCTGTACCAAAATACAACTTGTTGACATTTCAGAAAGGACATGATGATTTTTACTTGCACTGGATAAAATCTGCTTTTGCTAAAAAGCCTTGAATTGTCTTTGGAACTCACAGAAGCAAAAATATTAAATATTAATATATAAAAGAACAGGCAGACTGTGAGAGTGGAAGTCTGTTCCTCTAGCCTGGAAGTTTCCAGCTGTGTGAGAACATTTTATTGATGAACTGAAATTGGACACACAAATTTATCCTCATTTTACAAATTCTCTGATCTACGCCAAAGGTGTTTAAAGTGGAAATGAAATTCTGGAAGAATACTGTGGGGGGTTTTTTGTTCTTTTGAGCAAATACTTTTCTATTACTTAAGGGAAAAAAAAGGAGAGAATGATGAAAGAAGTTTTTATTACTGTTATTTAATCTCAGCATTTATCTGCAGTCCTTAAGTCTGAGGGACACGATGCAAATGATCACGACAAGAAAGAGGATTGAAAACATAAGAGCAAGTTCATTGAAAAGAAGGCAAGCCAATATTTTAAATTGTCTCCTTGCCCACTCTCAGGAATTTCATTATTCCAATCTCAGTTTTGCTTCAGAAGGTCCTGCTCTAGACTTTTCCAGTCACAGAGATGTTGCACAACCCAAGCCAGTCACCTGGGCAGATGCCCAGCAAGGCAGGAACTCATTCCACAAAGACAGTGTATTCCTCTTATGTTATCTTACTCAGAAGCATCTACAGCTGGTGACAGGCATGCACACAACCACTCCTTTTAGAAGAGCACCCATAAGGGCCAGCGAGGGGCTGGGGCTTTGGCATCACCCCACCAACACTGCAGCAGGCACTGGTTTCTGAGAAGTCAGAGCCAACACACTGGTGTCCAACTACAGACAGAAAAATTCAGTCTGGCACATCACTTCTGACAGACTGCCAAGCCCAATTCCACATCACTCTGAAAGTAAGGGATGAGGGGAGATGGTAAACCAGAGGTTTCTTATCCTTGTGCCCCCACAGACAAACCTGAACGGAAAGGAAAGAAGTCCACATGCCACTAAACTAAGTAAAACTCAAAGAGAAAAGGAAAACAGTTGAGTGGCAGACTCAGCTCAATCCCTCTGGCATTTATATCAGCTGTTTGGAATTGCTTGCACCCTGGAAGAGAAAATTTTCCTCTGAAAAACACTTTAAATGAATGTGTGATAGGGCAGGACATAAAAGGATTCAATTTAAAAGGTTATATGGAAAGACCATTTTATAGGGAGAAAACTTTTGGAAAAAATTGTTCAGTGAAAAAAAAATTCCATATTGAACTCAAAAAGAAACAAAGCGAGAAAATCATAACTTCAAGGTCAAGTAGTATTTGAAGATAAACATATATTAAGAAAGTACGAGGACTAGGAAAGGGTGTGCATTTAAAGCTTAACAGATATCCCACAAATTCATAGATTCCTTGTGAGAGTCTGTACTAATACCTATGTGAAATATATAAGATATTTTAAGATATTTTAAAATATCTTAAATACAGGACCATATCAGGATAAACTAGGGGTGAAGGAATAGGGTACCCAGACTATTCAAGTACAAAGGAAGAAATGTATTCAACATTAAAAGTAAACAAAAGTCAAACAAAAGTTTAGAAGGGGTCCAGTGAATTATTAAAATAAAGAATTGCGCAGAAACTGGCAAAGACACCCACAGATCATCTAGAAACTTCCAGCAAGAAACACAAAAACCACACAGACTTAACAATTATCTTGCTATATTACCTTAGTACTTCCTTGCTACACGGTCAGTGAGATGCAGGAGCCCCTGGTGTGGAGGCAGAGATGCAGGAAACCTTTCCCTGGAGAAGTTTGGCAGGGAAGCTGCATATCTGCTGAGAGCAAGGAGCTGGGACAGAGCTCAGCAAAGCTGTTGTAACCACCAAGCAATGTCCTTGCAACCATACAAATTAAAAAACCTTTCTGACCTTTCAGTAAGTCTGGCCTGCATCCTTCTGTTTCTTGTGGTGTCAACAGTCCTTCCAAATGCAATTTAATAGGAGTTCATGCCTTTTCACAGAGGTCAGCATCAGGTAATTCATTATTTATGCTCATGTTTCCTCAGGCAATTAATTCTTATGTTATCAGGGTTTTAAAAGTCAGTAGAAAGGTCTCAAAATTCCCCTGGATTTGTATTCATAATTGACGGTATTATATATTTTTAAGTACAGAATCACTCAAAATTGGATATAAAATACTTTGTAGAAACTTTCTTACGCTTCTAAATTTTTTTTTTATCTTTTCTTTGCTTTAAGGGTCTACAATTTCAATCCCTGATTCCTGGATTTACAAGAAGTAATTCCCCCTTTTCAAGTAGAAGTATGTCTTTTGTTTAATTTTGAAAAACAAAGAGTTGCTGAGATCCTAATTTTTGTTAGCCTTGCATAACTACATCTCAAAGTACTTCTCAGAGTACTTATCTGAGTCCTTCTCAGAAGAATTTCCCAAATCTTACAACTATTCCTCCAACTCTGAGCAAAATAAATCCCTTGATTTATGGACTCAGCATGTTAAATGTATCTGGATGACACTTTCCTATTTAGACCAAGTAACAGGAAGTTTTATTGTTTGTTCTGTGCTTAATTTTTCTTTAAGCAGACCAACCTCCCAGTCCACAGAAGCTGATCGTTTCTTTTAACTCAGATACTCAGACCCCAGTAATGTACCTTTGAAACATTAGGACTATTACTAGCTTCTTATGTATCATTACAGTATAGTAAGTCTTTACTTTCAATTTAATTGGATTCCTGAGAGGAAGAAAAAGGGTTATTTAGTTGTTTTTATTTGATTGTTTGCTTTACTATCATTAAGCTGTAATAGGATTCTATCTCTTTCATTAACCAATAAGATTTCTCAATGCACAGGGATAGAGTAAAATGATCCTGTTCTTAATATACCAAGAGTAGATAGCTAAAACAGTAACCTGATCCCATTTACAGCTGCCACAAGTAGGTTTTTGGTTTAAAGATATTTCTTGAAATCTCAAAAATGTTTCAAAACACCACATATACTCAGAGTATGCCACTAAAAGTACTCCAGGGTTACTGTACAGAAAGGAGCAACACTAACCAAATGGCAGAATACCAATGTCACCAAGACAGGAACCACAGACTAACTCCACTGCAAGGAAATGCACTATACAAAAGGTATCTCTGAGTTGACTAGATATAGACAATTTTTCAATAAATATTCTAATGTGGTTACTAAGACCATTAAACACAGCCACAGAACACCATTCCTACTGTTATTATTAGGACTGGTTTAAAAGGGAATTAATATCTGTACCCCTCAGTAAACCACAAACGTTTGAGGCATAAATGCTGTAGGCAAAGTAGTTTGATACACTGGGGCATAATTAGGAATTATGGGATATAAGAAATAAATGGTATTGCTAAGGCAGATTGAGAAAATTACTATCCTAAACAACGTATCCAGTAAAGCAAAAGGAGAGCATCCCATGGGAAAGGCAGAAAAGCCAAATAGCTTGGGACTTCAAGAAAGATAAGAAAATAATGAAATTAGTATGTCTATTTTGAATTCACTCAATATCAGTCGCACTTTTTTTCAACTCTATTTTTAAAATTAAAAATTATAAAATGTACTTTACATGTGATAATTAGCATAATTTTAAAATTTAAAGGACGCAGAGCCACAGAGTAAACAAGCAGTCTCTAATACAGATTATGTTGAAGCATATTCTTTACTACTGAGTATGCTCAGAGAAAAGCTGATTGATTTTGTTCAGGTTGCTTGAAGAACTGCTTGGTAAGGTCTCCTGGGAAAAAGATTTTTAGGGCTCTGGGGTGCAGCAATTCTGGTCACTTTTTAAGCACCACCTCCTAAGAGCACAGGGCCAGGTGATGCCAAAATATTGGAAGTCAAACAGGCAAGGTCGAAGCCCACCCTGGCTGAGAACCCACCAAGTTGACCAAGGGAAGCCAGTTGATGTAATCTTTCTGGATTTCAGAAAGGCCTTTGATACTGCCTCACAGTATCCTTCTACACGGAACATCCAGCATCCAGCTGGACAAGCACAGATTGCAATGGGTGACCAACTGGATGATGGGTCAAGCTCAAAGGGTCATAGTAAATGGGATAATATCAGACTGGCAACTGGTCACTAGTGAGGTTCCACAGGCATCCATTTTAGGGCCAGTTCTTTTTAACATATTCATAAATGACTTAGATGCAGGACTTTCGGGCTTAATAATTAGGTTTGCAGGTGACACCAAACTAGGGGGCGCAGTTGACACTCCCATGGGCGGAGAGGCCCTGCAGAGGGACCTAGACAGATTAAAGTGCTGGGCAATTGCCAATCAGATCAAGTTTAACATGAAGTGCCAGGTCTTGCACCTGGGACGTGGTAACCTTGGATATTCATACACCCTGGGGAGTGTGAGGCTGGAGAGCAGCCCTGCTGAAAGGGATCTGGGGGCTCTGATCGATGGCAAGTTGAGCATGAGCCAACAGCGTGCCCTGGCAGCCAGGAGGGCCAACAGAGTCCTGGGGTGCATCAAGCAGGGCATTGCCAGCTGGCTGAGGGAGGTGATTGTCCCTCTTTACTCTGCACTGGTGCATCCCCATCTTGAGTACTGTGAGCAGTTTTGGGTGCCATAGTAAAGAGATGGACATAGAGGTACTGGAAAGTCTCCAGAGGAGGGCTACAAGGCTGGTGAAGGGTTAAGAGGGAAAGCCATATGAGGAACAGCTAAAGGCTGTTGGTCTGTTCAGCCTGGAGGAAACCTCATCTCAGCTCACTGCTTCCTCACTAGGGAAGGAGGAGGAGCAGGTGCTGACCTCTGCTCTCTGGTGACCAATGACAGGACCCAAGGAAATGGTAGACATGTGCTGGGGGAAGTTTAGGTTAGAGATCAGGAAAAGGTTTTTCACCCAGAGGGTGGTCAAGCAGTGGAACAGGTTCCACAGGGAAGTAGTTATGGCACCAAGCCTGCCTGAGTTCAGGGAGGGTTTGGATGATGCTCTCAGGCACATCGTGTAAATGAACCAACCAGGAGAGGTACCTTCCTTGATTTGTTACAGGAGTTGGACTTGATGATCCTGATGGATTCCTTCAAATTCGGCAGCTGCTATGATTAAACCAAAGGAAGCTTCTTGGGTTTGCAAGCACATAGGAAGGAAGAGAGCAGGGATTTATAAAGAGCTTTAGCTATGGACAAAATTAATTAATCCTTGTGAGGTTTTTTGTACCTATCCAAAACCTGAATAGCTATACAAACATGTAAGGTTAGCATTTGCAGCCTTCTTTTAAGTTTTTTGTTTTTTTATAAATTTATAATTGAATATCGTACAGTTAGATTAATATTCAGCCCTTGAAAGTGACAAAAAAAATCTGATTTCTAGTCAGCCATGATTTTTTCGATGGTTTATTCATACATGCAGTACTCTAGTTCTCTGTCAGAGATAACCTCACCCACCCACAATGCAGGTCTGATTTCTTGTTCTTCTGTGCTACCACCTGTCATTTCAGGAAGTTGACAGTAGCTTTTCAAAGAACTTTTCAGAAACATTTTTAGACCTATTACTGACATTTCTACCTAAGTTTCAGCTTCTGCTACCATGACATGCTGACAGACATTAATATGTGGTATCTCAAGTCACTAAAGAGCAGTTGTTCATATCAACAAACTGATTAATTTTTACACAGGAGACAAAGCACATGAATAAACCTAAGAATGGCCCTGGAAACTGTTGCCAAACACAACCTGTAATTTACATAATCCTCTTAAGTTCAATCTTGAAAAACAAATAATAAAATTTGGTTTTAATGGTGTAGAACCTTCAAAGTATTTTCAAAGCCTTTAAAGGTGGAATTCTGGAAAAACAGCAGTTTAGATGCTTCTCCTACTTTTCAGGAATTAAGAATTAGATACCCTATCAGAATTCTGCTAATTTGGTATGTACCCTTCAGACACAGGCTACAAAAACACTTAAAAATTAAAAAATAAAAGCAAGGTATGTAGAAAAAATACTAAATCTTTTCACATCTTTATTCTGAAGTTATTAGTGGATTTTGCTTTTTAAATATACCACAGTTTCTAAATAAAAAGTTGACCCATGGCTGACTTCATCAGCTTCTTTCTGTAACTGTTTCATTCTGTCATCCAAGTCCAGTTTCATGAAGGCTTCCTGATATATGCCAGCAAGAGCTCCTTTCTTAATAGCACTGTAGAACTGTGTCCCTCAGTAATCTTGAGAAACATAATTTCAGTCTCCAGAGCTTGTGATAGAATCATAGCATGCCTGGGGTTGGAAGGGACCTTAAAGACCCAACACCTCCTCCATGAGCAGGGACACCTCCCAGCAGACCAGGTTGCACAAGGCCTCATCCAATCAAATACCTCCAGGGAGGGGGAGTCAACAACCTCCCTAGAAAACCTATTCCACTACCTTACTATACTCATGGTGAAGATTTTTTTTCCTAATATCAAATCTAAATCTACCCTTTTTCAGTTTAAAATCATTACCCCTTGTCCTGTCACTACCTTCTCTGGTGAAAAGCCCTTCCCCAGCTTTCCTGTAGGCCCCCTTCATGTACTGGAAGGATGCTATAGGGTCTCCCCAGAGCCTTCTCTTCACCAGGCTGAACAGCCTCTCACCCCGTCTTCAGACCAGAGGTGCTCCAGCCCTTTGGTGACTCTGTGAGCCTTCTCTGGACCCTCTCCAACACGTCTGTATCTTTCCCGTGTAGTGGACTCCAAAGCTGCATATATTCCATACAAGGATATTTTATATTTTTGGTTCATTTACAACAGTGAACAAAAAGTATTCTGAATTGAACACAGCTGTAGAGGTATACAAGAAGCTTAGGGTTTTTTAGGGGTAGTGTTTTGTTTTGGGTTCTTTTATTCTTAGCCGATCAATCAAAACATGCTTTTCTATTGGAATAACACCATCCAACTTGTTAAGCAATAAAAAAAAAAAAAAAAAAGTGTAATATCATAGAAAGTATGATTGCATGCTTTCCTGAGAAAGAACAAGAAATAAAGGTAACAAGGAGCAAGACATGGTGAGATGTACTTGACCATTATTTTGCATTAAAGAAACGTCTTGACATTTAACTGTGCATGTATAGTATAAAGACAAAGAAGAAGAGTTCAAAAAGAAATCCATTTCCTCCAATCTGAAAGTTGTTTTTCTTCAGATTCTCCATAAAATCTAAACAGAATTATCTAATTCTTTAGTCCAATTTCAAGTAAATATAAAGCACAGCATCACCAGTGACATATATTTTAATTACAGTCTAAAGATCTGAAAAAACAGAGGGAAAAATTACTTCAGAATATAACTTGGCTCCACATAGAAGTCTGTCTTTTTTTTTTTTTTTCTAGTACCACACAAGCACACTCATAGAAGCAGGATGCTAAATCAGAAAGCAATACCTTCATGCCTAGATATGAAGATTCGAGTTGGACAACAGGTGGCTTTTGAAAATAACATACAGGAAGTACCCTGTAAATACTGGTGAGATGCCTCATCACTTGTGGATAACTGCACTCATCACTGTTGTATCAATCATTACCTCCTCAAATAAAAGAATTTGCTTTATCCAGGAACACTGGACGTTTGTTTGGATCTATGCCCAAAGGGTGTATATTAAAGTTCTCTGAGAAGCACTGCCCTTTGAAACATGGGTGTGTGAGGTACCTTTCTCTTTGTGAATAAAATTACTTCAAAAACCCTGATATTTCAATCAAAAATACTAGAAAATTAAATTTGATTTGATAGTATAAGCTCAACTTCATTTTCTAGCTTGTAATTACATCAACAGCAACATATTTCTAACAACAAGGTTGGCATGGTACTTTTTATTGTAAGATCATGTTTTTCAGTATCTTATAATATGTCAGTCTATTACTTGAAGTTTTCCTTGCCTGAAACAATTTTATTATTGTTTTAAATTTCAAGTCACTTTTGAGAATAGATGTTAGAAATAACTGGGGGGCATAAATGCTCAAACAAACTAAACCTGGTAGACACCACCCAATCAGGACTAAGTGTCCATTTATGATCCTGTCCATTGCAAAGAATTTCTGAGGTTTTTGTGCAACTTCTCATATTTCTGTTTACCAGTGATATTTGGAAGAAACTCCTAAGCCATGTAATCTTTTATTTCTTGATGTACCTTCAGAAATGTTAAAAATCATCAGTTTTTCACACATGTGGGCCCCTACTGAGAAGTGAAAAAGACCACTAGGTTGGAGAGCACAAAACATCTACTCTCAAAACAGAAATAAACAGTGTCCCAATGTTCTAGCTGCCTCCACTTCTTCCTATGGACAATTCTCTTCCAGGGATATGAAGACAGACAGGCTTTCTCTCAATGGTTCTTTGCAGGTAGCACATATGATTACCAGACATTCCTGCCCACAAAATTTGGGGCAGAACAACAGTTTTCAGAGTCCTTACAAGAAGGAGACAAGGAACTGAGACAGTTGTAGCTTTCTCTCAGAAGTTCTTGGACTCAGCAACTTTTTGCTTGAATTGAAAACTGCTAACTTTTATTGCCCAATAATGTTATTAGCCCTATAGATCAGAAAATAACAAGAAATAATAACTATACTTTCCCCTGTGCCTTTTTCTTCCTTCCTGGTTGCACTAAGGTCAGTTGTGGTTTTGCTTCCCTTTGCCTATATGCTCACAGTGAGGCAGAGCTTCTCCCTAAAGGCACGCAGGACAAACAGGAGTAAACATCACCACAAGGAATTACAGGAAGGTATAAGTAATTTGTACACAAAGAAACTCTTTATCTATGCCAAAACAAGCTGTATCATGATCAGATTTTTTCTCAAGTAATGTTCTTCAGAGTCTCGTGAAAATGCAAATGAAAGATCCAAATCCCAGAAATTAAAGCAGGAGAACACTGTTCCAAATACAACATATGTCTAAACAATCCCTTGTTTTATTTGTACAACTCTGAATCTCAGCCACCAAGGTTCCACAGAACTCAAGCCAAACCCATCCCCCAAGCATTCACGTCAAAAAGAAAGTTGTTCAGATAGATCCTACCTTCCTTTACCAGTTAAAACCAGGTTTTGTAGGGGAGTACTGCGTGTCTCTGTGTCCATTGCCCTATTGATTGTTTTGTAAATATTAGGCTTCCTGCTTGTGGAGAAACTGCTGCAAAGTTCCTTTCATTTCTGTTTGCACATTTCAAACTTCTGCGTGATTTAGAACAAGGAAGTTTATGTAACGTTCCTGAGAAAGTGCAGTACCTCATGGCTCATTTTAATTCAGGTATGAATACATGACACAGAAGAATTCACAGAACACTCTTTTCATCTGAAATTTAAGTAGTAACCCTTTTCCCTCTGAAGGTTTAAGCAGCTTTAAGTGATGGAATGGTTGCACTTCCCTGTTTTTTTAAAGCAGTACTGGATAGGAACAGCTTTGAATGAATCTTTCCTGAATTTATTCAAATACAAATACACTATCAACTATAAGGATATATGAATAAGTCATTCCAAAAGATCTCAGTGTTCTCTACAGCTACAGAACATAATGATTTTAAACTTCACTCAAAGCATTTTCATATTGCAGCACATAAAAGCATCTTTTCCCCAAAGGCCAAATTTTCAAGTACTAAGCAAAACCAAATATAAATCTGCAAAACTAAAATCTGTAGATGCATCTGGGATGTTCACCTGTCTAAACATAAATCTACGACACAAATTTTATTTGCACACTGCCCCTAACCAGTGACCATCACGGAAAAATTCTTCCTTATCTATAAAGCCGGTTTTACCCTTCCTACAGAGAAAGATTTTAATTTACAATTATTAGCAAATATCACTGAAAAAGCAATGGCAGAGTACTTCTGGATTACCCATCCTTACCTCAGACACCTCCTACAAGTTCAGAGCCCTTTCAAACACCCAGTTTCCAGACCCCTTTCTGACTCCCATTGCTACCTCTGCCCCCTGGGACTCAGAAACTGAAGCCTCCTTCCTGAGGTAGGGTGAGCAAGTCACTTCCACCAGCAAGGCTTAGACATTTTTCCTCATCAGTCAACATTTGTGTTGCCAAAATTCATATCACCTCTGCTGCACAAGCTTCCAAGTTTTACTGGATTCTCCCCTCTCAACAGAATACTTCTCTCAGCTTAACAGAGCTTCATGATATGAGTGAAGTAGTTTTGATAAGTTAAAAGTGGGGGGTTCATTGGTTTGTTTGGGACTTTTTTGCTGTTGTTGTTGTTTTGGGTTTTGGAGGTTTTTTTGTGTGTGTGTGTTTGGTTTTGGTTTTGATTTTTTTTTGTTTTGTTTTGTTTTGCTTTGCTTTGGTTTTACAGTTTCTGGATAGACAAAATTTTCTATATTATTTCCATCATATTACAACTGTCTCCAAAGGCTTGACACCAGTTTTAGGACTGTCACTTCTGTTCCTCAGTTTTCAAGTCATTTTGGCAGGACAGTGTCAGCTTGGGCTTGCAGGACAGTGCCTGGCCAGCACAGCCTGCCCATCACCTATGCCTTGTCTCCCAGGAGTCAGGGACATCCCAATATTTTTGGGCTGCCTGCCCAAGTAGCAGCTTGCTGTGAACATCATATAGCCTTGCCCCTTCTGTGGGCTGTCAGATGAGCCAGATTGGAGAATCAAACATAAATGTGAATCCAGATATTACCATGATAACAGTACCAAGGGAAATTACGGCTATGGATTTTTAACTAAGCAGCTTGCAGGTGGCGTGGAAGGTGCCACCAAGCTGCTCCAAATACAGAGAATTAGTACATTTCTAAATACAGAATGCTCAAAACACATAAGTGAGCACCAGGAACAACCAAAAGGCCAGATTTCTCTTCTACTTCTCTATTAAAACCTATGAGATGTGTTTCTTTGCAAGATAGCAAAGTATTATCGTGACTCTTGGAATACACAAAATGTCACCAAGACATAAAGGTCTAGAAAAATCAGTGAGCATTTTCCTACCACTACGAATTCAACAGCCAAGCAGTAAAACTGGGATCACCAAAGAACACGTGTAATGTCACAGACATATCTACAGAGAGAGGAATCCTTATGAAATAGCTGTATTTAAAGTCCTGAAGCACCCACAAACTTGTCACCTGATACACTGAAAACTGAACAATTAAAAAAGACTAAGCTAAATACTGCACTAATCTTAAATTCTGCCTAACAAAAATATCTCCACAGGCCATTTTCATGCCTTTATGAAGCTAAAACAAGGTAACAGTTACCAAAAATTATCATAAATAGATATATATTGTTTTCAGTTAAATACCAGAGAAAAAAGAAGTACTTTTAAAAGCAATTGAATCCTGTGAAATAGAATTTGTCACAGCCCAAGGATGATCATACTTACACAAAACAGAGGGTATTTTGTATCATTCAATACACAGCAAATGAGCATTTGATTAGTATTTATTTCAACAACTGAAATAAAATACCAATGACGTTCCTCCAGACAAGGTTGCCTTGTTAAAAAAACCTAAAAAATATTTTCTGCAAGCTAATCACCTAACTATAAACAGGACTTTGAGGACAGAAGGAGAGCATTTATGGTTTTGATCTAATGAGGGATCCTAAGTGGAACTTTCTGAATTCATCAAGCATCTTTTTAACATTGCAGTTAAGCAGTACAGTTTTAATCTGGAACATATTAACATTTCATGAGCTAAATAATATGTTCTTTAAAATACAGATGAAGGCATTCCCTATTTCAAATGCTATTACTATTTATGGTTATTGAAACTATTATATAACCTAGTAACAGGATTTAGTGGCATAATGCTAGAAAGAAATTAAACGTATGCAACAATCAAGCATTACATTTTTACAGTCAACCATCAGTATGCTCACAAATAAGAAACAAATTTATTTGAATATTTAAGAAATACATGTCATGATTACCAACTGAACAGGGGAAAAAAAAAAAAAAAAAAGAGCAAGATAAAGTTCAAATGCTGATTATTTTGGCATTTGTATTTCTGACGTAAAGATAAAAAGTATCTACAAAAAAAATCACAGGCACCCACAGTGCTAATATTTCCTAATTCGCAGTCCCTAGATGACAACAAATGAATACAGCTTTCACTAATGAATTGCTATTAAAAATAAATAAGTAAAACAGTGCATGTATTTGTCCTCCTGCACTGCTGGAGCAAGCACACAGCATTCTATTATGCAGCCAGCTGAAAGACAGATTTCAACCTCCACATGGAATTACTTACCCAGAAGCATGTTTCTCATCAACAGTGACTTCAGGAGAATACAAAGTTCTACACAACAGATCTTGCAAATGTTCTCCTGAGCTCCTTTCTGACTTGGTGCAAGTTTTGAATAGGGTTTGAACTCAAGCTGCTGAGAAATATGCTTTGTGCTATAAAGCTGCTGTGCTGCTTTACTTCACTCTCATTGGTGAATGATACCCTTCAGACTATGCAGAAGTGATGCAGAGACAGGCAGCAGCTGGTGCCACCTTAACTTGAGGTAACAAAACCATAAAAAAAAACCCAAAACAAAACAAAAACAGCCAAAACCACTTATTGCTTCACTGAAGTTTTATGGTTATTTATTTTATCTCCCTTGAAATTGGTTTTAAACTAGTTAACTAGCTTTCACCAAGGGAAGAAACTCTTTACAACCCCCCTTTATTACTTAGAGGAGTCCAGTAATTCAGGAATGCAGTATCAAGGTAAATCTAAATAGCAGGCTATTTTGCAAATCTGAATGCCCTCTCATGCTTGATCACATCACAGCTGAATTTGTCTCCTTCAATACGTCAGATTTCCTTTAAGGATACACCAGCAGGGATGTGGTTTGGGATTTTTCTTTAGCTGAAAAGTACCTAAAGGACTAATTGGGACTTGGAATAAAACCACTTAGAATGCTGCTGCTACCATGGCAGGTATTACTGTCCACTAAAATCAATCACAGACTGCTTTTGCACAATTAAAATTAAACTCTGTTATGAACAGAGAAAAAAAATATTTTCTATTATAAAAGCAGAAGGCCCATGTCCTGCATCTTTTCATTTTGGGATGTCCTGAGTCAGAACGCCCCATCTGTGGTCTGCACAGAACCTGTGAGTCTTCAAAAGAATTTTTCCAAAAGTATCCCAATAAGGATACTTGATAGAGGGTTGGTTTTTTTAAACAAACAAACAAATATCAAACAAAACAAAAAAAACCCCAACAAAATAAAGCAAATAAAAAACCCAAATCAAAAGCATTAGGGACATAGTTATCTGATACAATCTGCAGTTATGTCAGATACTTCCTCATAGAGAAAATGGAAGAAACCTTGTACATAACAATTCCACTTCAGTGTTTTGTGTTAAATGTATGAAGTTAAAATTTACTTGATTTTTTTTTTTAAAGTAATAAGATGGGAGGAGGGGTGGAAGAGAGCTTTGAAAAGTAAACTACTTAGAACAAACTTCCTCATACCTATAAATACTAGACAAAATTTTTGAGAACAGATTTTTTACCCAGTCCTTTATAAAAGTGACAACACCCTTCTCTGGGGTGTGACTGTATGTTGACTCCAAGCAGCACATATGAAACTTCAGCTTAATCTTAATTTATTCTACAACCTGATACCACTTATTCTTTCTACTAAAAGGGAGATTAATTTGATAATTACCTGCCAACATGATCTGTCAGCAATTACACGATTTTTGCATTTTTTTTTTTAATGTTTAAAAGACAATGAAAAAATGAGGTGAGCATCACCGGCCGTAACACTCGTAGGAAAAAAGTGAAAAAAAATAATCAGATTTGACATTAAAAGACAAGTAAAAATGAAACCAAATTAAAAATAAACCTTTATGATTTTTAAGCAAATCTTGTGATTTTGGAAGATGTGACTCATTCTTGTTGCAAAGTTGGGATTGGCAACACCAAATCTCTGTGAAGCTTTATGTGCATTATATACAGACCCAGATGATGAATATTCCCAAGTAAATACCACATTCTCTCATGCTGACAATAACACCAATATTGTATTTTTTGTGATGTCTGAAAGATTTTTTTTTTTTTTAATTTCACTATTAACTGCAGAATAGTCTCACATGTTCTACAAGCACATAGTATGCTTATGCACTATAGAAAGACAAAATGGTAAACTGTATCCCCACCTTGAACTGGCAAGCAAGTTTCCTCCACTCCCTCCACTTGTTCAATAACTGTAATGTCTAAGTTTTTGGCAATGTTTAAAGATCCTTGCTAAATCCATTACAATGCACTAGCATGCTCAAGTTTAACCATATAGCTGGTTTGACCCACTCTAGCTCCCTTCTATTTCCCTTTTCCCTCTATAATTGGTTGAGTGTTTGGTTGCACTCATTAATCATAGTTTTAACATTTTAGCCAGCTCATATCTGAAACATGACCTCCAGGACATAATCACAATTTTAACTACAGATTTCTCTTTGTTTCCCATTAAAACACCTGTTAACTCCTATCTACTCTAATGCCCACTGTCTCATAAATTAGGACACCCCTTTTCTTTTCTCCAAAAAGGCCTCTTCAGAGATCCATAATCACAGATGGCCCCTTCACACTGCCAGCATCATGAGGCTGAGGGCATGCAATATTCTTGTGCAAGCACAAGAGGTGGTACAAGCACACCAGAGATGATGTGAGTGAGGAAGAAAGAAGAACAGCACTTTCTTTTGGTGTACCAGTCTGAGGTGATCATACAGCTATTGCATTGTAAGTGATGCTAAAGAGCTAAAGAAGCCACAAGGGAAGGATAGGTGCTGGAGGAGAAAGAGGAGAAATGTGGAATAGAGAGAAGAGAGATAAAGGAAAAGGGGGGGCGTAAACACAGTATAGCATGTGAGAGAAAGAATGGAATGAAAGGGCAAAATTTTATTATCAAATAACAGAAGGCAGAGAAGGAGAGGTGAAAAGAAAGCAAAAACATAAAGAAGAAATGAAAGTAAAACAGGCAGAGAACAAGGTAAATCAAATCAGACAAAAGCAAATGCATTCTTTCCCAGAAGACAATATGGTAAAACTTTCACTGCAAGTGTGGTAACCACAAATCTAATTAAGGGGAAGAGAGAATGCACACCAGAACCGTGGAGCAACAAGAAAGGAAAGGCCTCTTGAAGAGATTATCTGAGGGCCAGTGAACTCAGGTCTCATTCAGAGCAGCTCCCGTAGTCAAAGAATGAAGAGCTGACATACAGCTCAGTGAGTAAGATGCCCACATGGTGTCTTTATTTATTTAATTATTTTTTAAAACCAATATCCATGCTTTAGAGTTTCCCCCTTGTATTTCCCTAGCATCTCTCTCTCATAAGTGGAAGCTGGAGTGGTGTTTTCAGAGTTCATAATAGGTTACTTATCACTAACTAACAAGTTTTAAAACCAAACAAGTCACCCAGGATCCATCAACTACACAAAACATGGTGTTTAGAATTCAATTCTTTTTCTATTCTCTGTCCCCACGTTCTTCTTTTTTTTGAATCATCATGGTTGGAAAGGACCTTCAAGATCATCGAGTCCAATCGTCAGTCCTACACCACCTTAAGTACTAAATAACCTCCCAAAACACCACCTCTACCCATTTTTCATTTTTTTAAATAAACTTTCATTTTTATTAACTTTACCACCCCCCTTGGCAGCCTGTTCCAATGCTACACCACTCTCTCTGTGAAGAAAGTTTTCCTATCTAATCTGAACCTTCCCTGTCACAAGTTGAACCCATTCCCACTTGTTTTACCACAAGTCACTGGGGAGAAGAGGCCAACATTTGCCTCATTACAGCTTGCTATAGAGAGAAATAGTCTCCCCCTCAGCCTCCTCTTCTCCAGGCTAACAGCCTCAGTTTCTTCAGCCTCTCCTCATAAGAACTGTTCTTCAAACACCTATTCAGCCTAGTTGCCCTTCTCTGCACCCTCTCTGTCACCTCCATGTCCTTCCTATACTAAGGTCCCCAAAACTGCACACAGTACTCAAGGTGCAGCCTCACCAAGGCTGAGTACAAGGGTAAGACCACCTTCCTGGACCTGCTAGCCACACTGTTCCTGATACAAGCCAAGATGCCACTGGCCTCCTTGGCCACCTGGGCACACTGCTGGCTCATGTTCAGCCAGCTGTCAATCAAGACCCCCAGGTCCCTCTCTGCTGGGCAGCTCTCCAGCCACTCCGCCCCAAGCCTGCAGTGCTGCTGGAGGTTGTTGTGGACAAAGTGCAGGATCCAGCATTTGACCTTGTTGAAACTCATACTATTGGCCTGGGCCCATCGATGGAGCCTGTCTAGATCCCTCTGCAGAGCCTCCTGACCCTCAGGCACATCAACAGTTTCACCCAGTTTAGTGTAGTCCGCAAACTTACTGAGGGTGGACTCTATCCCCTCATCCAAATCATCAATAAAGATGTTAGACAGGAGCAGCCCCAGCACTGAGCCCTGGGGGACACCACTTGTGACCAGCTGCCAGCTGGATTTAATTCCATGGACCACAATTCTTTGGGCCCGGCCATTCAACCAGTTTTTTATCCATTGAAGGCTGTGCATATCCAAGCCATGAGCAGACAGCTTGTCCAGGAGAATGCTGGGGGAAACTGTGTCAAAGGCCTCGCTAAAGTGAAGGTAGACAACATCCACAGCCCTTCCATCATAATAAAGCCAAGTCTCACTAAGTAGACTGCAATCTAACATGCTCATATGTTGGTAAAACAGTAAAACTTATTTTTGTACAAGCCATTAATCATCGTTGCCTCAACTCACTTGCTATTTTGACACAAGAATTCATCATTATAAAGTCTAAATGACAGCAAATGTTTTAGGAGCCATCCTAGTAAGTAATTACTTCACTACCACTCGAAAGAGAGAGAATGACAAACTTATTTTCTGCTTTGGATCTTGTACTTATAAGCAATGGAAAAGAGGATGTCCCCATGCAGTATACCAGACCTCTATAACTCTTCCTCTTTATCATGAGCGCACAGGTTCTGAAAGACTCCTCAACTTTCAGTACGCAAACTGTTTGATTTGCATTTCTGTATAACCTTCAGAAAAATTTACAATTGAAAAAAATATGTATTTGGGAACAGCAAAACTTTAACAGTCATACATATCTCTCCCTCAGCTTTTTCTTCCAAAAAGTTCCATACATACACACTTGTCACAATGTTAATGATAAAGAGTTCCTAAATAATGTGAATGTTGGGGTATTACAGATTTTAAGGAGTTGCAAGTCAGTCCAAAAAGCACTACAAAACATCCCTTGATGTTTTTTAACTGTATGTATTAGAGTAATGCTGAGTGATGTCAAATTGCATTTTTTCACACTACTGAGTTAACACACACAAGTTAAAAAATCCTGACCCAAGAGATTACAGTTCAAGTAAGCAATACCAAAGAAAGATATGTGATAAACATCAAGTTTTATGTGTAATGAATTCAAATATCTGTGATTTTCCACAAGTCAAAAGCAAAGTATGTGATATTTCCTACTTTGTAGTAACAAATATTCTCTACTAAATCTGAAAGATCTGAAAGAGCAGGGAAAGAGTTATCACAGAAGATAAGTCCAAATGACATTACTCCTGAAATGTAGCAAGTTTTTTTAGAAAGAGATGACACACCGGTAAAAAAACCAAACCCACAAAGGCTTAACAGTCCAGTACCATCTGCAAAGCACTTTATCTCGAGGAAGAAGGAACACTCATGATCCAGAGATTTCCAAATTGCAAAAATTGCATGGTCAGGCTGAAGAAGTATTTCTGTATAAGCAGTTTCAGGGAGAAAGGGAAGAGGAAAAGGGAACAAGGGACAGGGATTTGGGTTGCTGAAAGAACTTCCTACAGCTTGTACAGGGGTAGAATATTGCAGCTTATGTTGTTACCAGTAAAAGCTACTACCTGATTTCTAAGGCAAGTATTTGACTTCACTGTTATGAATACCTTGAAAAAAATAAAGGATATGTGAGAGGAGCACTAAAAAGTTCTGAACTGATAATTATTTTTTTACAAATGAGCATGTTACTCTCTCTTGTTAAGAGATAATAGACATTAGCAAACCAATCATCAATTTAGATGACACAAATGGAAGCAGAGTAGGTCACAGTTACAGAAATGTTAGACTAATGGTAAAAAATGAGAAAGACATTTGCACTCGTGTGAAAGAGTAAGTAAGTTTAGGACAGCTTTCCGAGACATTACTTTGTTCAAAAAAAATCATTTGAATCCTTGCAACAAGTCTAAAAGCCTTAGGAATTTAAAAAAAAAAAAAAAAAAAAAAAAAAAAAAAAAAAAAAAGCTATAAGAAACAAGCAACACATCCCAGTATACTATAATATAGGCTGACAGCTCAAACTGCATTAATCCCCAGTTGCAAGGGCCATAAAAATTATTCAGCTGTCCTTTTCCCTCTCCCTGGAGTGTTTTAAATCAAAATTTTAAAGAGCACAGCAAAGAAAAAAATAATCTGTTGAACTGATTTGTTTAATTTACATTTTTAAAGAGATAATGACACATAGGTCAATTTGAAATTTATGCTTTTGGCAGGACAGGCCTTTTTTGTAAATATTATTCAGGACTGATAGCCCTGAACTACTGACTTGTTCAGATTTGAACAATCTGGGCTATGAACAGCCCCAGATTACCTTCTGATGTTGGAGTGCTGGCTTATAGAGTAACATCCTGATGAAAAAAAGAAACACAAAAAGAAATTAAACTATGCCAAGAAACACTTTCCCTGACTCACAGGCTCACTCACTAGGGGATCCTATTGGCAGACTTCTCTGAGGTTTAAACTCTGAACATAGAGATATTCAACTTTTTTTTTTTTTTTTTTTTCTGAATGGACATTCTCATTTAATGGCAAAGCACAACAGGAAGTTTCTACAGGTGAAAACACTTATGGCAAAATGCAGGGCTGGAAGGCTGTACAGTCCAGTACTAACCTGGGTATTTCAACAGGAGGCAAGTATGACACAGTGCAACCCTTAGCATTTGTGTTAAACCTGAGTTGTAAACCAGATGCTGAAGAAAGTGTCCTGCAGAGTTGCTTAACTGGTACAATCTAAGAAACACAGTTTCTACCCATACACTGTAAATGTGAAGTGAGATGTCTGCTCTTCTATAGACAGTTTATTGGCTCCAGTCTTTTCCCACACAGCCTCCAACTTGGAGAGGAATTGCATGTTCTTTCCAGGCTCCCTTCCCTTCAATCCTTCCTCTACGTTTGCCACCCTCTCTCAGTTTTCCTTCTTGTGGTCTTTTTGTTGATCTGTCCTTCCCTCACTTAATTCACATTGCACTGTGCATAATCGTGATAACATGGGCCTCTCTTTTTTTGTCTTTCTTCTTGCACACCGAATCCTTTTCCTCTTTGGTGTTGCTTGAGTTAGCAGCCATTTTGGTTTTTTCCTGGTTTTGAAGAGTCTCTCATTCTGGAGCCTCTGTTCCAATATTTCTGTATTTTTACAATACTTCAGAGGCAGATGGAAAGAAAGCACACTCTAGCATCAGGCAAGATGCATCAGCATAGCTATGTTGCAGAAGGGAGAAAGCTGTAAGGAACGGAGCCCCCTGGCACACAAGAATCCATCGCACTGTTATTTTGGACAAGGATGATGTGCTCAAGAAGATGACCAAGAGCCCTGCACAGGATGTGAACATCATTTCTGCATATGAGCAGCTGAATCACAGTGCAGTAGGACATGGTCTGTTGTAATAAATTCCCCCTGAAACAGGTGGATGTGCGTTAATCTACAAAAGAGACCGGTCTCTCAAAGTATGGTGACAAGTAGTAGCCCATTTTTACTTCAGCCTTAGGTGTGAAAGCCAATTAAACTGCTTAACTGGCACAGGACACAGAGCTTATTTTTCTTGGCAGCCAACCTTCTCCTTCTACAGTCATCCAATTGTGTGCATGGGCTTTGCAGAGATGGTATCTGTACAGACACATCAGAACTAGAAGCAGATTTGCACCTGTTAAAATCAATCCCAAAAGGTTTGCAGGTTCACAGATGCACACAGTTGTTTGAATGTTTCTGAGACTCTGTATTTATATCTACTACAAATACAAGCATATGCCTCCAAAGCTGTGTGTGAAAGAGTTGCAAAGTGTACAGATGGTTGGCTGAAAATTTCCAGGCTTCACATGGAAGAATAAAAAAAATCAACCCTCCCAACTCCAGGAACAGTGCTGCAGCACTTGGCTTCATTGCCAGACCTCCAGCTATACCATTTTGTTGGAAAATTCCATCAGTTTGGTTTGCAATGTACAAAGCTAACATTTCTAAAAACATCACGTGAATTGTGTAGGGAATGTATCAAAAATCACAGCAACATCTCAGAGCAATTACTTCATCTTCAAATGTTATCTCTGAATCACATTGCATTCAGTAAGCTTTCCTCATAGAAGGTTATTTGAAATGTATACACGACATCCTCTCTTTGCAATCTGGATAAAACACTAATCTTGCAGTTTTAACCTCTAAGCTTCTTGTTAGGTACTTTATCTGCCTTTAGGTATGTATTTAGGTATGTATTTCCTTCAGGGCACCTGAGATGTACTATTTTTATCCCTTTTGGACAACTTGTTCACATAGGACATCCTTTTTTTTAACAGGATACTCAGTCAGCTCATTCAAGTTCTCCAGAGACATTTAAAGCACTTATAGGATTAAGTAAGGTCAATCCAGTCATCTGGTACGAACTTTGATGCAACCTAATTTAATCAATGATAGATTGAAGTAATTTGGATTGGTTCAGTGAGAATGGCATTTCCACTGGTTATCTCGAAACAAATTTCTACGTTCTTCAACAGATTGACAATACTCAAGTCTGCCACCTTTTTGGCAAAGTACCAACATACTGCAATGCACAACAGGATGCATAGCTATGTCCATAAAAAAAAAAAAGCATTTTTAATTGCCAAATAAAAAAGGGATAAATATAATAAAATCTCTTTATACAACATGCATATGCATTTTTCCATTAAAAATCTCATTCAAATTAGGTTATTTCAATAGTATTATTGTCTAAATAAAAATATCTGAAGTGTAAAGCCATATGACTAATCTTTTCCTAATCTGGCGATTGTTCCTGAGGGCTATTTCCCTGTTATCTGCCACTCAACCCAGTTTCCAAAAGCACTGAGCCTCTGAAAATACACAGAATCCAAAAGAAACTGCAGATATTGTGTCCTTGGAAAACTGGGTCAGGTTTCTTTTTGAGACTTGCAATCCTTCAGCTTCACCTCAGTTAAGTCTGAGGTACCCTTAATGAAATCACAACTCAAACTCTCTTTAAATGAGTGGTACTGAACCACAATTGCCATTACACCTGCTTGTAACAGTACCCATTTAAGCTGCTATGACAGACCAGTTTCCTAATAAAAATATGGGCAAGATCTACTAATGTGGATGAAGTTTACATCAGTCCCACTTTTAAATGATATGAGACAGATTTTATTGAGCAAGCCAGTTTGCTAGGAAAGCTTTATGCATTGCCATACAAACACAATAAACATTCAGGAAGAGCTGAACTAAAAAACACTGAATGAGATAGACTGCAATATAGCCAATACCTCTTTTAGCCACAGAGCATTTAGGCACCTAACACCACTTAAATACAGTTTACTGGAAATTAGATTCCACTTAGATTGTCTTTGAAACATATGAAGGTTTTTGGTTTTGTTTTTTCACTTTGTCCTTGAAAAAGTACTCCAAATAAATCAAATGAGTGTTTAGTTTGGCATCTCAAATCATCAAAAATATGTTGCGTATGAGAAAATAACTGCTTTAGAAAGAAGGTTTCAAGATGCTTATATACAAAGCAAAATTAGATTTATAAAATTAAAATGTACAAAATTAAATGCCTTTTCCTCACAGAAAGGAAAAGCCTGTGCAAATAATCCAATGTCCTCAAATTCTACAAGGCAAGAACTTTAAACCCAGCAAAGGCAGTGGGAAGATTGTCAGCCTTGTTGCACAGCATATTTGTTCTCTCTTCAGCACGTTAACATACACAAGGAAGCCATTCTCAAACACATCCCAAGAAAGAGGTGGGAACCTCCTGAACCTAGAAGAGCAGCCTGACAGAAAATTTTTGCCGTATTTATAAATCAGACTTGCAGCTAAGCAATTGTTTCCCATCAGTGTACAAAAATGTGACAGAACTGCAGCAATGCAACTGTGAAATATTAATATTTTCACACTTAGAAACCAGCAAAACTGTAATTCGGTATTTTATTCTTGCTCATGTCTGAACAGTCACACAGCACTCTTTTATCTGTTCCTCCCAGTCAGTGTTCATTTCTGTCATTCAGCATTGCTAGCCCCTGACAAGAGAAAAACTGACTAATGCGACAAGTCTTGTTTCTGTGCCAGAGCCAGATTTGGATCTAGACTGAAACTTCAGATATAAAGAGTCAGAGCACCTTTTTCTCAGTCGTTCATATAACCTTTTACACAGTTACAGCAAGACTAGTACCAAAATATATCAGCCTGCGACCTTGCATCTACTTTTGAGGAAGACCAACATACTGGGTTTGTTTCCTTACAATCAAATGGAAATCTTCTATCAATAGAAACACACATATAAATAATGGAATAATATAGAAACCATGTCTAACATTACTGGCTGTGAGTCCAGACTCAAACACTGAAGAACTGCATAAAAAGAGCATCCACTTTCAAAATCAATATGAAACAAGTATGTTAAATTTTAATGAATTAATTTTTAACCCTGGATTCATGAGGGGTTTTATAAGCAGAGAGGGAGACATAACCATGCCACTCAGTGCACCTGGAGTACTGTGGATAGTTCTGGTCCTCACACATTAAGAAAAATCTGGACAGACCAGAGATGTCCAAAGAAGGGCCTTGATGATGATCAAAAGTCTGGAGGAACTGCTCTATGAGGAAAGACTGAAGGAACTGGGTCTTTTGTCCCTGGAAAAGAGAAGGCCTCATCACAGTATTTCAGAACACAAAGAGCAGCTTCAAGGAAGATGGAGGCTCTCTCTTCAGAAGAGAACTCCATGAGTGTGTTCAGAGAAGAGCCACAAAAATGATCAGAGGACTGGAGCACCTCCTCTATGAAGACAGGCTGAGGAAATTGGGGTTGTGCAACCTGAAGAAGAGCATAAAACATGACCTTAAAGAGATGGTTTCTAACTTGAAGAGGGGAGATTTAGATTAGATATCAGGAAGAAATTCTTTACTATAAAGACAATAAGAGACTGGAACAGGTTGCCCAAGGAAGTTGTGGATACCCACTCACTGTAAGTATTCAAGGCCCAGTTGGATGGGGCCTTGAGCAACCCGGTCTAGTGGGAGGTGTCCCTACTTATGGCAGAAAGGTTGAACCTAGATGATCTTAAAGGTCCCTTCCAACCCAAACCATTCTATGATTCTACAAAAAGGAACCACACGACAAAAAAAAAGAGCAAGGAGTAAGTTACACTGGGAGAGGTTTCATCTTGATACAAGAAAAAATATTGTTTACAGTAAGATCAATCATTCACTGGAACAACCTCCCCTTTGCTGGAGGTTTCCAAGATTTGATTGGACAGGGTGGTAGACAACCTCATTCAGGCTCCCCTTTTAAGGAAAGGGCAAACCAAATAGTCTTTCAAGGTCCTTTCCAACCTGGATAGTTCTCCAATATTGTAGTTAAATAGTTTTGCAAGAATATGTTGTGATAAAGGTTATAACTCTGCATATACATGCCAATGATACCAGAAGACTTATAAAAAAACCCACAATAGAGTAAAAAAAAAAAAAAGTCACAGGAATGTTGAATTAGCAAAACACAGTATTATCAAAGACCTCATCTCTTGTTCACCCTTTTTCAAAACAGCCATTGAAACTCTGTCATCATATTCAAGATTCTTCTTGTACACAGATTCTTCCTTAATCAAGTTCCACGTTACAGCCACTATATAGATGAGTTTTATCTAGTAATAGACAAGAGATCCAAACATACAATTCTAGAGCATAAAAATAACATCAAAAAATCTAATCAATTCTACACTCATGAAATCAACCTACCAGGGTAAGTGGTCATCTATACCTAACAGCCATCTGCTAAAGTCCAGGTGGACTATGTGAATATTAAGAGTTCATTATGTGTCCATAATAATGAAAAGAAAGTGCCTGTGGATTTTAACAAGCTGTGACAGCACCTAACATGCCATCCTCTGTGCTCCTGTTTCTCAGAGAAGGCTTTTTTTTTTTTTTAGTAGATAGGAATAGCCAGTCAATACTTCCCTGGAAATTACCACTACCCCTAAGACTAGTGTCTTATTATGGAAAATATTCAATAGCTTTACAAACAGAAAAGTCAAATCTTGAATCCTGTACTCATTTTGTACCTCCCATTTCTACACTGTCTATCCCCCAAAAACAGTAATTTGCTACAATAAAGCTATTATCAATTTTCTGCATAATACATTACTCTGCCACAAGTTATTTCCTCTTCCCTATCTCAGTCATGTGAGCTTTTATTATTGCAATATTAGTTACTGGTTTTACTTAAAATAATTTCCTTACTGTTATATGTGAAGATAAAGCAACATTATAGTAAGACAGTACATAATAAAATGCCAACTGCTTCTCCAAGCCCCTTATAACTGGTTTTAATTCCTTCCTATGCAGATGAGAGCTAGCACTAGCACTTATATTAAAAAAAAAAATAAATAAATAAAATTAAGAAAACCACAAAAAAAGCACAAAAATAAGTTGTCTTGAATGACACTAGTTCATTGTATCTTAAATGAGAGACTAGCCTATTAACATAAGAATCTACTTAAAAATCTAGGCATAGCCTGTTGCTCAGACATCTTCAAGAAATTAACCAAGAGGAGATTGATAAGAGTGCCTTTCAAACATCTCTACTACAATTACATTTAAGCATGTACTTGTCAATATTGATAAGATGGAGATTTAATACTGCTCATAGATTTTCTTTTAGAGAGAGGCTTGTATATACTATTATTAAACTCACTTGAACTAAATAAAAAATAATTGTAAAAATACAAGTTTCTTTTCCCCTTTATGACTTCTGTAAGTTTGTTGGTTTTCTTTATTTATGTTCCATGCTTGTACAAAACAGAACAGATGTTTAAGCATGCTTAATGACCTTCCTGAAGGGGACACTAATGTGTAAGTTTCCAAGAGGAAAGTAAAAAAAAATTAAAAAAAGATAATTAAATATAGTAATCACAGCTCTGGTCCTTTTTGTCAGTTATGAGTTCAAGAATCAGAGCTGCTTTTGTTTAATTAAGTAGCTGCTGAATTAAAATCCTGCTCATCTAACATCACATCTTTCAAGAGAGTAAGGGTAAAATATTTAAGAAAGTTTTCCTATAGTAGCCACTGGCAGAAATCTTAATTATGCTGAAACTATGAGATCTTTTTTGTCTTGTTTTTTCTTATCGTGAATCTTCATTCTGAAACGGATGCAATTGTTCAGAAAATTGCAATTACATTATCCCTTGGTGCCTCTTGATCTTATGCATACTGCTCTGATAGTTAACATTTATGAGACAGCAACAACCTCTTCATCTATAAAATGCCCAACATCCAAATTATAACAACATTATGTATGAAGGTGAAGGTCGCTATGCCACATGGGAACTGAAAATTGGAAAGTATCTTAACACTAGCTATTTTAAATGCTGCATAATTGCTTTTATGTCTAGATTTATAGAACTGTGACCATTTTAAAACAAATTAATGATCTGTCACAAAGGATCATGACCTCGGATGATTCTGCAGCCCCATTTCTACAGCCCTTCCCAAAAGTAGAACAGCTTCCTCACTAGAAAAATGTATCCAACAGACATGTGTGAAATATTCTGCCTTAGAAACCACACCGTGAATGCCACAGTGAGAAACAGCCTGGCTTAAGACCCTGCTCCTTTCCCCCCCTTCTTTCTCAAAAGAATAGAAGGGGGGATATTTCTATTAGCTACATCAAGAACTTCTATTAGGTAAGAGTAAGTATGTCTATTGTAGTTCCAGATGACTTCCAGACCATTAAGAGAAACATAATTTAACACAGATGAACTACATTTCAGTTTGGTCTGGATAATACAAATACATTTTCATTGATTCTACACTCATGCATACTAAAACACACAATAAAGATATAGAAAATTAACAAAATATTAAGAGTGGTTTTCATCTCAACATTACTTTCTCCTTGACTGGAGGCTAACAGGACCATCCTGCAAACTCTTCAGTCAAGTTTAGAAACCATTAACTCAAGCTACAAAGTCATCAAGATAAGAATAAAATCAATAGGATTGTCCATCTGGGCTCTTTTCAGATATGGCTAATAAGTCTCTGCAGCACATTCTTCCCCACACTGGTTCATTTTTATCCAAATATTTACCCTGGTTGCAATTTAACTTAAAGTTTGCTTTGCAAAGTGTCAGTGTTCTGGCTTTGACTTTAACACCATTGCTTGCATCTGGTGGGACTGCAAAGCTATAAGGCCTTGCTCAGCATACACAACTTCGCAGTCCAACATGGGTAATGCAGGGCTTAATAAAGAGATTGGGAAAATAATGCCCAAATAATGAAGGACAGCATGTGGATATTATAGTTATGACCATCATTTTACATAAAAGTTTACATTAGGTTTGATGTTAATTCATTAAACATAAATGCAGAAATTGGACTCTCTCAAAATCATAGAATCATAGAATTAGCTGGGTTAGAAGGGACCTCTGAGATCATCAAGTCCAACCCTTGATCCACTACTGCTGCAGTTACCAGCCCATGGCACTGAGTGCCACATCCAGTCTCTTTTTAAATATCTCCAGGGACGGAGAATCCACCACTTCCCAGGGCAGCCCATTCCAATGCTTGATCACCCTCTCTGTAAAGAAATTCTTTCTAATGTCCAACCTAAACCTCCCCCAGCACAACCTGAGACCTCTTGTGCCCTCTTGTCTTGCTGAGAGTTGCCTGGGAAAAGAGACCAACCCCCCCCTGGCTCCAACCTCCTTTCAGGGAGTTGTAGAGTGTGATGAGGTCTCCCCTGAGCCTCCTCTTCTCCAGGCTGAACAGCCCCAGCTCCCTCAGCCTCTCCTCACAGGACTTGTACTGGAGTCCCTTCACCAGCCCAGTTGCCCTCCTTTGGACCTGCTCCAGGACCTCAATCTCCTTCCTAAACTGAGGGGCCCAGAACTGGACACAGGACTTGAGGTGTGGCCTCACCAGGGCTGAGTACAGGGTCAGAATCACTTCCTTGGACCTGCTGGCCACAATGAAGCAACTGATCACTCCTGAACAAACCTACTGCACAGCCTGAAAGAGGGACTGGGCTCCAGATGCCACCAGAACTTGTGTGTGAGTTACTGGTGGGAGAGCTCTCATCAGCTGGTGACAAGTACTGGCATAGCTTATGTTCAGAAATTAAACAGCAACTTTTAAGGCACTTTGCAAAGCAGTCACTCTATCTCCCTCACTAGTCCTTCTGCCAGTAATGTGAGCATCAACTCGTTCATATTTCTCACATGCCAATCACTCCTTTTGCTGCCACTGACACAGGAAATTTCAGCCTAATGGTTTCTGAAACTCTCATAGAGTTAGAAATATGGAAGATAATGGAAATATCCTATTAAAATTAGTGTCTCAAACACAGTAGATCCTTACTATACAGAAACCTTTAGTTTCCACATGCTTAATCTGGATCAAGATGTTGTATTTTTTAGGATTAAGAATAAAGAAAGTTTCTAAATACTAAGTAATTATAATTAGTCACATATTAACCGACTACATGTATTTTATGGAAGTAATGAGTTACATTCCAGTACCATAATCATGAAGCCTGCAAAAATTTATCAATTAAATTAAATTCCTCTGAAAAACCATGCACCTGGTATTGTAAGGATTCAGGTCCTTCTGAATATTCTGTGTTCTAAGGAAGGAAAGAGGCAAGCTGTTACTCTAAGAAATGTATACTTTTAATAAATGTGAATGCTATTCATTAAGAGGATGATTAGGAAATATTCCAGAAAGTGTGCAAATATATTTTCTCATACATTATGTACATTTTGATGTATCTTCGCTTAAAGCAGCATGTAGCAATGCTACATACTTCATTCACATCAATTAATGGGAGACATAACACTTGTTTGAACTCATAACTCAAGCTTCAGCACTGTCATTCTACTCTTTTGAAACTATTCCATGCAATAAAATTGCATACAGTTAGGATAAATAAACTTTTAGGCTTCTAAACCAAACCTAAAACCTTTATCACCTAATTTGAAAGCTTGTATGTAACTATAGAGAGAAAGTAGTTTGAGTAGCACTGCCAGTAAATTTAGACACGCTAATAAAGGACAAGTTTAATTAAGTATTAAAAATAAAAACTCTTTTACATTACTGTAGAAATTCATTCTACTACTTTAGCTTTTATTTAAGCAACTTTGGTAAATGAAAATTGACAGAATCTACAAGCACATTAAAAGTAAGTAATTTGCCATCAACCGTGTAGAGCTTAATCATATCAATACCTCTTCACATAGTTTTTGCTGTCAACACATTTCAATAAAAATCACATCAGAGCCTTACTTAAAAACACATTAGCATTCTATCAAAGCAACAAACATTAAAACACTCAGAAGTCAGAGAATTAGCTGGCTGATGTGAGTGCTACGATCTGACCCAAGTTACACCAATTTGAAATGGTCTCCAAGCATGACATCTTGAAAACAAAGTTTCCACACCTTACTGGGATTTGCCAGGAAAGCTGGAGTACTACACTTCACTCATCGAACTTGCTTCAGTGTTCAGCCTTGCTCTGAGGTACAACCCTAGTGGTAAAGCTCTAGTGTACAAGACACTGCACTGCTTTTATTGCCTTTTAGTCACTGAAGAGAAACACGTGTTTAAAACACAAATCTGCAAGACAGTTACTTGAAAACTTAAAATTATGCTCTCAAGTAATGTGTTGAATTGCAAACTCAACTAGTAGCCAGATTAAGTCCTTGCTGAAACTCAGATGTCTGCCACTTTAACCATTATGCTGTTATGCATAGGGTTAACTATCATAAGTGTTGACTTCGAGTTTTCCAGTGAATTTCCTGATTTTCAGTGAATACTTTTTTTATCCCAAGACTAGCCTGAAGTACAGTTTTTAGAAAGAAAAAAAAGTGCATAATATGTTAACAGATGACTCGAGGCACATATAACACAAGAAACATGTTTTTTAAATAGAGATGTGTAAGCAGACATGTCCTGTGGTATCACATTTCTCTGATAGAATTCTCATTAGTATCTACTGTAGTCTATCACAAATAAATATAGTTTTTTACTTAAAAATCAGGACTTAATTAAGTCATAATACAAACTCTGACATTTTACAGGTTTCTGCCAATTAATAGTCATACACTAAGTTTAATGTTTACCACACATGTTTGAAGAAAGTGCAGTCTGGCTAAAAACAGAAGTTTCAAGGTCTTCAACTCAGTTCTTTGTACACTTCGGTCTTTAGCAGAGAAATAAGGAACACATATCTGGAGTGGAAATTGTTTCAAGACTCCTACTGGATAAAATACATGAGCCACATAAACCTTCCCAGAGGCGTGCTCAGTAGAAAGCAGCTTGGCAACAGCCAGTTATACAAACCTCTTGGAAATCTCACCAGCTGAAATGCATTCTAGATGCGGGACACATGGATCTGAAATTCCACCTTAGAGAGGTAGAATTTAGAAACTAATTAATAATGCTGGCCAGCATAATCTATTGCTTGTCCTCGTGTAAAAGCTTAGCTGTGCACAATACTTTTGTATGATAAACATGGAGAGATTCAGATTGGATTTCATGAAGTGGCAGCTTGATTGCAGCTACAATGGAATGTTTTATCAGACATCTAATTTTGCAAGTGGTAGTTCTCCTCTGACCAGTTGCTAAGTTGAGAGTATAATTGAGGGACAGTGAATATCTGGAAGGAACTATACACAACATGTTCAAAACACAATCAATCTACAAACAAGAACAACACTTCTTTAATAAACCCAGAATGGTGGAACCCCCTCCTAATAGGCTAAGTCCCAGCATACTAATCATGTGCATACCCTTAAGCAGCCATGGGCAGGTTAAGCTCAATGACATCCCAGAAAAAGTATTTGAGGAATAGACATCAACACCTGTCATGGATGCAAATCAGCCTGCCTAACTTCTATTTTCAGTGACGTGGTGCTTAACTGCTACATTTGGAAAAGAAAAAGAAAAATGTAGGTTTTTGCAAACATAGTAGAATGTTAAAATACATATTCAAAGCAAATAATTTTGACACAGTTTGATTCACAGAACTGGACAGAGATACAGGTTTTATTTGTCTGCAGGGGAAAAAAATAAAGCTGTCATCTGAACTCAGGTCATTTCACATAAGCTCTGCAATCTCTTGCACCTGAAGGAATGAAGAAAAGACTTTACCTAACATCCTGAACAGGAATGCAGTGACTGCTTTTACAAACGGAGCTAAAAAGCATCTTAGTCTTCCAGAGTATAAATGCACCATGAAAATACTCAGCAATATCCACTCCATCAGCTGAAGCCATCTTTATTCATGAGGAATACTCTCTGGAAGGAGGTTTTTCTAATGGCGTATGAGTCTGAAACTCTCCTGAGATCATTCCCAACTGACAAAGTTGGAAGCAAACTCAAAGGTTGATGGGGCCCACAAGTATTACTCAGTTGAAAAAAAAAAAACTCACAACCAACCAATTCAGCCTCAATGCCACAAGCACAAGAAAGATGCACTCATTTGTTATACCTAAAGCTCCCCTCCCCAGTAAAATATATTCTATACTTTTCTGCATTTACTTCATAAACCTTTCTTGTGGTTTCTTGCTGTACACAGGAAGGAAGAATTGCACACAAAAAATGTTCAGAACACCTCAAATAATTCTAAGGGCATTCAGTATGACAGTTCTGAGGAGTTTATAATACAATGAACATATTATAATTTTAGGCACACTTGTTTAACTCACACACCAACAACTGAAAAGTAACTATCAAACAGCTCTTTTTCATTTCTTTTTCATCTTTTTCATTCAAACAAAATTGCAGTTTTACTTATGGTTACTACACACAACTGGAAAAACTCCTTATTTTGAGCTTGCCCTAGAAAAGCGTCGTTACTTGAGTTAGTCAAAGATCCTAACACTACTTCAAAAAAACTTCCAGATGTTCCTTGAGAAAGATTTTTTTAGAAGTTTATGTAGATGTTTCAAAAAGCTTGCTTTGCAAAAATTACTTTTGAACAGCTATAATTAAGATGCCGCAATATCATATGAAAGACATCCAGTGACTTCAACCAGCACGTTTTTCCACCCTAGGTAGAACATGTAGTTCTGAATTCCTCATAGTTTCAAGCATATTTCCCCTGCCTAGGCAAAGAGGGAAATAAACTAAAATGACAACCAAATAATTTATGCTCTAGCTCTAAATTAATTGCAATTCACTGGAATCATCTATCACTGCTTAGATGACTTGTGTACAGCACTCCTCCACCCACCTCAGTTTTCTACTCTGGAATCATCTTAAATTATTTTTTAATTCTACATGGGCATATATTACATATGAGCATATATATCCCTATAAAATATTAAACATTGAAACACTGCTGATTTAACCCATTAGACAGAAGACTGATGACCTGAATGTGATTCTGAAAAATCACATCATGCTTTGAATCTGTTCCACATGCCCAGAAAACTGAATGTAGAGCTTTATTTCTTGATTTTTAATTTCTGTAATAGTATAATCTGCTTAGTTCAAATATCTTCCTGGGATATGCTCTGGCATTCATGTATTTCCTTGAAATGCATTCAGGTGCTTTAAGCATTTTTACTTTCAGACATTGCTTAGGACTTCCCTTTTCTGTTATTTTCATCACAGAAATGTTTAAAAGCATTTCAGAACTTTCCTGTGATACAGTCTTTACCACCTCCTATAAAAAAAAGCTGGTTTTCTTTATCCATGCCCTTTCTATATGACCTCAATCTCCTAACATTTGAAAGAACTGCATTCTTAGAACTGCTTAGGTCTTATTTTCTTTTGGTGTATGAGATTTATTACCTGTGAAATATTTTATTGCTTTATTTACTGGCTTCAGTGTCCTATTCTGGGAAAGAAGGCAGATCAGCTACAGGCACCCCTAAAGACAACGATGTTAATGACTCCAGCTGATGTTCCTACTTTTCCAGCCAATGGAAATGTGAGCCCTGTTCCTGCAAGCACTGCCCCAGCTCACTACCTGGAGCAAAGCCAGACATATACCCTGACCTGTTTCTCAAAGCTGTAGAAGACTACACTCAGTTGACTACCAGAAGTAATTTATGTTTTCCACAAGCAGGATTACTCAATATAAAACCAGGTCATCCATGAGACAGGAAAAGCAGGAAAAGCTTATTCTCTCCCAGGAAGTAGCTTAGGACAAAGATAGTTCCATTATGGCAAAATAACAATCAGAATCAGTATATTACTGCATACTGTTGAAGAATGTCCAAGTCATTCAAAGCCATTAATTCACTGAGCCTTCCAACATGTCTATTTTTTGTTCAAGCAGCACTAAAAATGAACATGCAAACTTTTGCTCACAAATTTGATACTCATAAAGCTAAAAAAATGTATTTTTTTTAAAGCAACATTTTGGAAATTATTCAGTTGCACACATCAGAAAACACCTTAACAAAGTTAATTTCCTTCACTTAGCAACATGAATTTTGCCATTCAGTTATCAAATAAGCAACTGATAAGAGAATCTGAAGAGAATTCATGCAAAAAATACTTATGGCTAAGAAATTTAATTTCTCCCTTAAGCATGGAGATAAAAATGCCAAACTTGAAGGAAAACATCTTGCTACTAGATCCTTCAAATTAGTGGGCCATCCCAGATATACCATTTAGCCCTGTCAGTGGTCATTTCAACTTCCTTGACCGTCTCCCAGATATTTACATTCTATTTATGATAAATGGACCAAATGTTTAATACTATTCCAACATCTACAGATCAAAAATAGTTTGACAGTATTTGACAGATTAGAAGAATGAACTGACAGCACACAAAGACATTGATTATGGTGAGCACCTTACAAATCCATGGTAAACATCTCTACATTTAAGCAAACGCATATTTTTATTTCCACCAATATGTTAGAGAAGATTAAGCAGCAGAAAGTTTGGACTCTGCATTTAACAATGAGGACTTGGAACTGGGTTACTGAAAATCTGGGTATATGCAACATGCACCAGAACCTCAGAGTTAGGTCTCTGACCACTTCCTATCTCATTCTTCATAACCTGAAAACTCATTTTCTAGGGGTCGTTCATTGATTCATTCTTCCTTTTCAAAAGCAAGTGCCCTTCTGGCACCCAAACACTTGTAAAAGGAAAAAAATAAAATTCATAGCAGTCGCATTAACATAACAACTACAACACATTTAGCCCTTTAAAATAAAAGCAACCCCGAGCAAGCCAAAGACTGTACTACAGAACTGCACAGATTTAATATGCAGCAAAACAGATTAATCTTCAGGAAGGCATTCTGCTTGCTCTTGTTCATATGTTAGCCATTTTTCTGCTGTGATACAACGCATGTTGCCAAAACAAACAATCACTTTCATGAGAAGTATCAAGAAAATCAGTTAACTTTACAAGACTGATTGTTTCTAGATCATTCTCTTCTTCCAATTTGCTCTACTGTTTCATGCACTATGTTTCAAAGCAGATTTTAAAATTTTGGGAGTAAGTCTTTCCCAGAATTTCCTATAAGACTAGAAAAACAAAACTGTGGATATTAAGACATGCCTGCAATACAACTAATCATTCAGTTAAGTGTTATAGCATAAAAGACAACAAGCTCTGAGTAGAATGCCTATCATTTGTAAAGATGATAATGACTAGTCCTATACCAAGACAAGGCTGAAGATTTGTTTTAAAAACAATACACACACAGTGTAATCAAAAATTGTTTCAAAATTTTCCTTTTGCTACAAGGCTATACTGAACAATTACAAGTTCTTTTTCATCTTGAAATCCAGTACCTATGTAAGATTTCTTTTCTAGACATTCATTGGCAGGCAGGTATTTTTCATTATATCATTATAATTCATTATATCATTTTTATTTTTAAGGGCATTTTACTACACCTTCATACTCCATATTCTCTTCTATTCTTATTACCATTTTCATACCCTATGATGAAGATGACAAGAAGCAGTGTAGATTTGACAGCCAGGAGTGCTGGAATCCTGCAAGAAATTACTATGCAAATGTGTCTGGGAGTAGATAACACTAATAAATATTTGCTGATGGGCTTTTTCCAGGTGGAATATTATAATGAAAACTCAACAGTAGTTTAACCCAAAGATCAGAAGCCTCTGAGGTACATGTGGCTGACAGACGACAAAAGAGGGAAAACATATGTGTGTTGTCATTTTAGATGAACTAAGCCAAGAACACTACCTTAGATGAAAATATTTTCCTTCCAAACTCTCACAATCTACAAATTCTGTATTTACCAAAAAAGAAGCCTTTTTGTTCAGCAGTTAGTAGTAGCTTCCAAAATGCTGTTACAAAATGCTCAGATACTCTTGGAGCTGAAACATGAAGCAGAAAAGGCAAGAAAAGATGACCTGAACATTTATAAACAAACACTTTTCTACATTAAACTTGAGGTAATTCTGCAGCTAAAGGAACTAAAGTTACAGGAAAGCACACATTTTGTGTGCTGTAGAAAAAAAAAATCAGTTTTAAACTATAGCACTAAAAGAAAAAATAGCTGAGAGGGGAGAACATTCTACAATGCTATTACAGAAAAATTCAGTTTAGATCACAAGAATAAGATGATGCTTCAGAAAAAACATCATCTAGGGTAACTACTACGTTTTGGCAGGGGGAAGTAGAGGAAGGGCTTACACAACAGAATAAAAAGCAGGCAATTCAGGGGTGAACAGCCCTCCCTGACATTCAGTGATGTGAGGAGAGCAGGATTCTTCTTCAGTTACAGTTTGAGTGTCTCAACTTCAGATGCTGCTACAAATTTAATTTTTTTTTTAAGTCAAACCATACTGTGATTACAGGTCCTAAGACACAGGACTGCAACATGGCTTTGGATTTATTCACAGACTGCATTCTCAGATACCTGAATACAGGCACATATGTAGATCAGAGTTAATCCTGATGAAAAAGTGAGAATAGTTTAGATAAGGGTCATGTTTGCAAGTGATACAGAAATTGCAGAAATACATTTCAAGCAATACTTAAATTCATAAAGCTTCTACAGGAGAAAGATATGTATCAGGGGAAAGAAAGCCATATTCTGGTAGCACACTCTTTGGAGTCAGAAATCCTGCACACCAAGCTTGCAATGTACTAGAAAGATTAGTATTATGTATTACACTCACAGTCTTAAAAGCAAGCCTGCTAAGAGTGACATCTTGTTAAGACAGTTCTGTGTAGCTAAACTGTAAGCATTTTACCTTAAGTAAAACAGGAAGGAATTAGTCATCTGGATAAATGAGCATGCTTATGCAGTGTTCCCCCCCTTACTACAAACTCCAGAAGAAGTCTCTGGAGAGATGGACAGGGGTGCTGGGGAGAAGCTCTACAGGAGTTAAAGACGTTCCAAGGATAATAGCATTAATACAACTATATGATATTGTCTCTAAACCATCCAAATTGAGTGGGAAAAAGACACTGGCTAATGGACATGCCTGTCACATAGTACTAGTGTGCCCCAAAATGATACTCAACAGAATTATTTACGTGGTTAGGTTACAGACACTCCAAGTCTGAAAACTCCAGGTGAAACTGTAAGAAAACATCTCTCAGTAAACCAGGGAATGTCTAGGATTGGAAGGGACCTTAAAGATCACCTTCCACTAGACCAGGCTGCTCAAGGCTACATCCAGCCTGGTCTTGGACACTTCCAGGGAGAAATCCATCATATATTCAGTGTCTTTACAGTCTGGTTAGAAAACAGACAGAAGATTCTGTGTTCCCTGTTTTCTGCATCTTCACTGAAGGTATGATTTAGATAAATAAAACTCTTTTAAATTATTACCAATTAGGTAAAATGATAAGCACACATTGCATAAAGGAAATCAGACTAGCAGCTTTCTACACCACTCCAATCCCCACATTGATACTAAGCTTCATGCATTTTGGAAAAAAAAAAAAAAAAAAAAATTAAACAATCAGTAAAATAACTTTGGGTGACCAAGGTCACTGAACATCCTGGACGGTATGAAGAAGCAGACACAGAGTTGCTGCACAGCTGCCTTCCAGTATTTAACACACATTTTTAGAAACAGGGACTGACTTCTATAGGAGAGCAAACCAAGCAGCATGTATCGTAAGCGAAGGATTTGACTGGGAAAACGACCATCATCTCACAAGTGCTCACTGAGAAAACCTTGATCCAGCCAGCTAAAAATTATCCAGAGGAGAGGAAGATACAGCACAAATTCAGAAAAATATTGCAAAGTATTGGGTTCGTGCTCCTAACTTGATTCTAGAGAAAAAGTGTTTTATGAACTCAATTCTGGATGAAATAGTATTTGTTAGTGCTAAGAGTACATTGTGCTAACTTTAAAAAACAGGACACAACAGTCCACTACTGTGGAGGCAAAATTGTCGTTCTGATTCATCAGTCATTGAGACCACTGATAAGAACCATGCTATTAAAAGAAAGGAGTAATACGTACTCTATTCAGATGTTACACAGTCTCTGCTTGTAACTGCATACTTAATACAAAAAGTGCTGGACTTTAAATCAAGCTTCCTTGCCATCTTAAAAGGAGAAAGTATCTAACAATAAGAGTTCTTCAATAGTAGGAAAGAAAAGGCTGATAACTAGAAAATTCAAACTGGCAGCAAGATGAAGTTCTTAACTGCAAAGGTAAAGGGTTATTTAAACAATTCAACAGTGTAACAAGTAAATTCACCTCATCCTGAAGTCCTTAAATTGAACCTGAATGTGTCTCTAAATAATGTGTTCTACTTCAATTGCAGATTTATTGGACTTAACAGTGAGCACTGCCATGTTAGGGAAAACAATTTCTTCTACTGAAGGAATTAATGCTGAGATTATTTTCTCTGGTATTGTCTAGGAGATAAGGCTCGGTGATTCCTTTGGTCCTCAGAGTCTATAAGCCCCAGTGGATGCACTGATTCTCATTTTGTTTATACCAGAGAAGTCAGGCTGGACCATACATGGCTTACAAATTTGCTGACTTCCAAATTTCTTGGTAGCAAGTTTGCTTTGATTTGTGTAGCAAGAAGATTTTTCTCATTGTTTTCAGTTAATTGCCACATGTCCCTCCAGACTTCATTCTGCAAGCTGATGTCTCCACACCACAGCAGTACCCTGCTGTTCCACAAGATCAAAGGGAGAGAAAAAAATAGTAACAAAAAAGACTGTTTCTACAAGATTGCAGTTCCTTAGAGAATTCTCCAGCCTGTGTCTGTGCTGTTGCTGGTTGTTGCTCTTAGACTATGTAACACCTGAAACCTTGAGTTTGCAATACAATTTCGACTGACCCTAGAACTCGTTTAAGGGTAGGCAATAAGGAACATGTTCCAGCAATAGGTGGCTTAAAAAAATAACAGTGAGTAAAGAGTTTTCAGTTTCAGGATAGGTAACCTATTTACTGAAGCACATGGATTTCTTGCAGATTATCACCCCTTGACTACCTAATAAAAATTGCTATTTTACACATTTTAGGATTTCTAGCTACACATTTTTTGACCACTGATGACAGAATAAAAAATGCTACTTTTTCACTGAGATTCCATGCACTGAGATTCCCTGTCTTCAACACAGGCACCTCATCCAGTTTTTCTAAACTCCCAATGTTTTTCCAGCAGCATGCTTTTGCCACAGACAGATCACTGTAGAACAAATGAGGCACATCCTCTGTCGGAGGGGCTGGAGCAGCTCCCTGGTGTGCAGTGTCCAGTTCTGAGGATGAGAACCCTCACACAGGATGGATGATATTCCAAGCAGTCGAACAGCCTGATAATCATCAGCCAGCAGAAAGGACACACTCCTGCTCTGCACTCTGTATTCAGTTAATGCATGACAATTTATGTGATTATGATTCTTATCTTAGTTATTTAAAGCAGTTAGAACTTTGATGCATTGCATGAACCTTGTGAAGGGAAGACTTGAAGCAGCCAGGGTACTCTGTCACTATCTATCAAATATCAAATGAGGCAAGCAGTACGAAGTAGAAATACTTAAAAAGTACTTATTTGCCTACTTCATCTACTGACTTCAAGTCTGCATAATCACAACAAATATTTCTGAATTGAACTGTAAAAAGACAACATCTGTGTCTGCCATTCCATCACATCCCAAGAATTTAAGAAAAAAAAAATAAATTATGGTTTTAAACATGGGCGGTCTTTGCCAGGGTAGATCTCCAGAGCAATAACATGCAACAGACAGGATTGTTATCAACTAAACTAAAACCTGCTCTTTCCTTTGGACATTGGGGCCTTGACATAAAAGGCAACTGAAATCTATAATGTCATTTCAAGTAGGACTTAAATTTCAGTGATGTTTGGTATTCAAATATATTCTTTATATATAAAAGACCACTACCCAAAGGAACTTGTTTCAACAAGAACTCAAATCTTCTCTTCAAAAGAGGATTTAGTAAAAGTGGCTGAATGATTTACTTGAATCAATATTAAAAATTAATCATCCTAAAACAATAATATTTATAAAGTTAGCAAATTTTTTATTCTTTATTTTTTTTTAATTTCATACCATACCTAATGTGCATAGAGTTTTGATGATAAAACCAGTTTGCTATATTCTGCTTCTAATCACAGATAAAAAGGTGAAATGTACCAAATCTATTCAAATACTAGTCTCTTGCTATAACAAGAAAAAATACTTTAACAATTCAAATGTTTTGCATTTCTTCAGAATTGGTTTTCTGATTGTATAATTCCTCAGGACAAATTTTCTCCACAAGAAAGTTTTCTAGATTAAAACAAACAAACAAACAAAACCTAAAAACCAAAAACCCCCCAAATACACCACAGAATTCACACTATCTTGTCATTTACCTTTTCATTTGTGATCAGTTTCACCTTCAGTTTACAAGCACAGTAATCGGGGCCACACCCTGAGATGCTTCAGCATCTCTCACCCTCTGGGGCAGAGCACTGTGCTGCTGCACACCTTGCATTAGCTTCTCTTTCTGCAGGCATGAAAATAAGGGAACTGATCAAACTACTACCCAAAAACTGAAGAACAGAATAAAAAAATAAAATCAAAATCCAGTGTGTATCTCCTCAAGAAGTATTTTGTTAGGCCCAACCTTCAAAATCTAGGGTGTTACTTTTCATCTTGTTTTTCTGCAATGTTTTTTAAAGATAGAATTTTCAATGGCCAGAAGTTGTATTTTCTTCTAGCTCCAATTCCATCTCCCATTCATGAACCATACCCAACAGCCTGTGAACACTTACATGACCAATTAACCTTAGGTGCATGATTAATCAGCACCGAAGTCTCAGGTAAAGTGCATGTGGCCCTCAAGACCTTTGAAAAGTCTGGAGCACTCTGACTCCAGCCACGCTGCTGTTTTATTTCATGCATCAGGACACAGCAATGCCTTCTGCTCTCACAGATTCCTTCCTCTAATTTTTATTTATTTATTGAGTGAATTGGTACATACTACTTAAAATCTAAGCCAAATCTCTCCCACTTCACCACCAAGGTCATTAACACCTTTCCAACAGGTGAGCACATACCTGAAGGAGTTGTAGGAGGGAAAAACCAGATGTTTATGTTGCAGACAACTTCAGGGCATAGAAACCCTCAGTAACTTTTACCCATTCTTGCAATAGCTCCTTCTGTTTCATCCCATTTCTCAGAAGACTGCAATAAACCTGGGCTGGATCAATGTGATCAACATGATACTTTGACCATCTTGACCAAAACTTGACCGTACTTTGACCAAAACTATTTGATAAATATTTACTAACCTAGTACTTGCTCATACATTTAAAGTTACAATTATATAGCTTTAACTTAGCAAATAACATATGCAATTATGTAAATTCAAATATTTCTTTTGTAACTACTGAATAGTTTAGATACATATTTCAAGCTAATTTTTCCATAAGTTATGCTTCTCTCATTTTTACCATTTCTTTGCTGATATAGTTACAGAGTAACAGTCTGTTTCTGCCTCTTAACTCAATAAATATTAGTGAACAACATGAAATGTGACAAAGTATTGACTTTTTTCAACAAAATATTCAAAAATACATAAATTTATAATTTACTGATTTAAATTTAAATTTGTCACCCAGATATTATTGAGTATTTCCTTAAAAGACATAACTAGATCACAGACTTAATTAGCTGTTGGTAAATTATTGCTTTATTGATATGGATTTTAACCCTCATTGATTATCCATGTGAGAAACATTATCTATAGAAGGCTACCAACAGCATAGGTACCATGCCATAACAGTAACTTCCAGATCAGCAGCCTAGAATACAATTGAGATTACATTGTCTACTAAAAAATTTCTTACAGAGAAAGTAAACTGAAGTAATCTCTAAAATAAAGTAATTCTTCTGTTTTGAGGAAGGAGGAAAAAGAAGAAACCCCCTCAAAGAAGAAACACCTGTTACAGAAGATTAATTATTAAAATGAGCAAGTGTTTGCAAATGACTAACAAAATGAGACAATATTTTTACTTGTTTCTGCCAGATTTTGTCTTGTTTCTGTCAATAGTTATTAACAAAATAATCTAGAGCTACACCACTTTCATATAAGCATTCTTTATAATTGTGCCTGCAAAGAAAATGCAGGTGTTTTCATGATAATTTACTCTACAGCAAATAGACATCTGTGTTTCAGCTCTGGCTTTTCTGAAAGTCTGTGCTATGCTCACCAGCCACAGTTACTGAAAAGCTTAAACTTATTTTCAGAAGTGAGCTGGGTACACCAGTGCCAAGGCTCACCTTTATTTAAAAAAAAAAAAAAAAAGAAGTTTCCATAAGGTTGACTTAACCAGAGGATGGACTTTTACTGTTCAGAACCTTACTAGAGGCTGTCAGGCTTCAATGGCAGCACTACCAATGCCAGCCCCAACACACTAATTGCCATTTCTAACAATAGGCTTCAGTTCCTTCCAACTGGTCTGCTTTCCTTTGATAAAGTGATTTCTGTGAGTCTTTATCTAAATGTGCCACTCTAAAGACTAGAAATCTTCCTCACCTCTTTATTTTCTCCATATTTCATTTAAATGAGCTCTGCTGATAAAGAAAAGCCTCCTTTTCTGCACAGATTTAAAAGCTTTAGCCCCAAAACTGTGGTTTCATTCTACCTATTATAAAACAAAGCATTTCAGGATGTTGTCATTGCAAACATCCCAGGCTGAGAGAGAGCAGATTGCACATATGTGAGAATTTTTAATCTAGTTTGAGAAGAAAGACAATTTTAAGAACTTACTTCACAGATTTCTTTCCCACCTCTGCTACCCCTTGCTATGAAGTATCCTGAAGAAAGAAAATGGAGATCCCTGGAAGTCATATACTTCCAAGACAATATCTTTTTGGCTTCCAGTTATGTCATCACAGAATGCTTGAAGAGAGCAAAGGGGAACCCAGCATACTAGAGAACAGCTCTCTCTCTCTTCTAGTTCAGTAAAACTACAAACATGCAATTTAAGAGTCAAAAACAAAAAAAAATTAAAAATCCCCATACCATAACAACCTGAGAAGTCCCTAGCCTTGGTGTTACTCAGTTTAATTGTTAATTGTTAATTTCAGCAAGTGCAACTACTTACAAGAGACTTAGCTGGAAGCAAAAGTACAAGACAGAAAATCACCCTTATCCTGGCCTGAACCAGGACACTTGGATATATCCGAACATGGGTGATCTCAACCCAGATCTCATACACCACAGAGCAGAGCAACCACAAAGACAAACAACTAGGAATCACACCACAAATTATTGTCCAGTCAGAAGTCTGACACTTTTTCAAGTTACCTAACAGGAAAATTTTTGCCCACAGGTTTCAGTCATATCCTTTCCCTAGGCAGTTCCTATGCCATATTATGAATTTGAAAATCTCAGTCCTTAGAGCAGCTGCGTTTCTCTGTTCACATAGTATTCAAAACACTTCATCTCCTCTTGAAATCTACACTACTAAATCACAGAAAAATCTTTTTCAGTGTAGGTTTTAGACCTATCCAAGGCTAAGGAATTTAGCCTTTCATTTGCCACAACTGCTTGTTTCAATACAAAAGCACTCCCCTCATGCCCAAACAAACCAAAAAGTAACCTTTCTTCACTTCCAAGAAAATAAAAAAATTAAATCCCTAGAGGAAAAAAACCCATACATAAGAGAGAAGTTATTCAATTCATTTTCCCTTCATAGATGTGTTATGAGCATTGCTCAGAATCCAACAGAACAGAAAGCCTATGAAAATAATTTTTTCATTGAACATACTGTATCAGGCCAGAACATCTCTGGCTCCTTAGCCTATATGAAGGGAAGAAAATAAACTCCAGCTTCAGGAGCAAGGCTATAACAGGACTGCCACAGTGAGCTACAGTTCTCCACTTATTCCTCTTCCCTGTCAGGAATCATCCATGACCTTCACTAATGAAGGCAAAGTCAAGATTCCTATGAAGAGCTTTGCTCGGGTCCCAGAGCCAGGTGATCAACATGAAATTGCTCACAACCCCATACAATTCCCCAGTAATTTTTTCCTTTTAGCTTATTGTATTCTCTTCTTCTGAATCTCCTTGCAAGTAACCTTGCAGTTGTGGTGCTGCTATCTCTAAAATGCTCTCAAATGGCAGAAGATGACAATACATTAACACTGATGTCTTCTAAAGGAGAAAAAATTAAAATTATGGTGCCATGTGATAACTGGCAATCTGATACAGAAATGGATCTTGAAACAGTAGAACTCCCTACTAGGGAGTGAAGTAATTTTGCCTGGTGTAATGAGCACAGCAGATCTTGTTTCTCACTTTGCCTACCAATGCAAAATGGCAGAAGGGGAAATATGCAGCAGTAAAGATATTTGGAAGAGGACGTGAGATCTTCGAAGCTGAAAGCACCTGAAAAACAACGTCGTCTTGGAAAAAAGAACCAGCCAGCTTGGCATGTGGCAAGCTTGCACACAGAGTGAGAAAAAGCATGGATAAAAAGAATACCAAAAAGAATAAAATGACAAGAAAAAAGCATTGTAGCTCAAGCACTTAAAGAAATAAAACAAGTTTTATGTCATGGCAGTACCACATCACACGCTGTTTTCCAAATGTTCGTAACAGTATTTTCTGCCCAGTAGGCTCTAAACTCACACTGAGGCATAGCAAACAAATTTATGCAAAGGTCCTAAAATGACAGCAATTTTTTTTAAAGATGTATAAAAAAAGCTGTCAGTCTGCACCTATTTAGTGACTGCAGGATGATCCAAACTACATGGTTGTGAGGAAGAAGCTTTGAAGTGATATTTTGCTGCACCTTCCAAGCATCAATGAGCAGTCATCTGCACGATTTCTGCTTCTCTTCCACCTCCATGAAGATGGATTAATAAGAAAATCAGTATACCAGGTTAAGTTTAATACTTAAGTAAACTTCTAGAAGCTATGGTCTCTGACTTCTTTCCCAGGAAGGTATAATCAGTAGCTGATCAGGATCTTTCCTCATGAAACCTTGCCAGTTCTAGAGCCCACCACATCATCCACAAAAATTGCAATGTGAAATTTTGCCCCTTGCACACAAAATGAAGCAAAGAAGCAATATAGCATCATTAAAATATTCTTATTGCAGGATCAAATTAGAATTATGGAGACCTATAGTAAAAGCAACAAAATTCAAAATTGCCAAATATGCAGTAGGGATTAATGTAAACTGGACAGAGTAACCCAAGTAAAGCCTAACTGTGCACAATGTAAACCACCTTAATTTCTATAAAAATAGCTGCTAATGAGGGAATAGTTTGCAATCTGGCAGTCAGAATGCCCTCTTCCAAGAATGAAACACAGATAAAAAAAGTTGGCTCATACATTTATGAATTGTATGGATTAAACAAGGTTTTACAATGTTATTTACTAAAAACTTATTTTGACTTCCATAGATTTCCAAGGAAAAAGCAAAATTTGCAATGTGCTATAAAGTTTTCTCCTGAATACTCAGGGTGCTTCCTACATATTTTTCCAAGCCTAGTTTGTCCTTTGTCATTAAATAAATACACAGAGGAAAATAGCACCGTGGGATAGTAATTTTCTATGTAATGACAAGAAAAAAAAAAGCTTACTGCCAAGGGATTATAAAAGTCTGTATGAAGTGTAAGAAGGTGACAATGAATTGAATAATTTTATGTCATAAATGATAAACATACTGACAAAATGTCTGAAAAACTACAATAAAATAACCCAAAATGCTATCAGAAACGTGAGCAGGTTAGGTCAATGGGGAGATTTTTCCTTTGTTAGACTGTCCCTAGGATCCCCACCACAGAATACATCTCTGTGTTTTGGGCTTTGGGTTGTTTTCCGGTGTGCTGTTTTGGTTTGGTTTTGGGGGGTGTGTGTGTTGATTTGGGTTTTGTTTTTTTGCTTTTATCTCCAAAGAACACCTTAGCAAAAGCTATCAGCTTTGACAGAACACAAAAATTCTGGCACTGAACCACAAATTGACCATTACCATAAAAAGAACTGCTAAATGAGAAACCATGTGCTCAGCATAAAACTAATTTCATGCTTTCAAAAGCACACAGTGGCTTCTAGCAAGATAGTGGCCCTGGGACTTGCAAAGACAGATTGGCCAATACAAATGGTGTGGGCTCCTGATGCAGTCTGCTTAGCCAAGCTTTACATGTACTGGCAGTAAATGGAAATTCTCGAATCTTCTGTCAAACAAATACACACTTACCTAAAAATTTAGAGCTGAAAGCTATAAAACAGCTGCCTCATAAATATATTTAGCAGGAAAACACATGATCTGTCCTAGTTCCTCATAAAAAAAAACCCCACAGCAGTCTTTACATAGTAAGCATAGACAATTGTATAGCAAGAAAAACATATTAATAAGTATTTTTTTCAGCATATTTCCTTCTTTTATTAAAAGAATAACTATCAGCAAATATAAATATAGCAGGTCTCACCACAAACCAAAGATATCAGCAGAACAGCAATGCTTAATAAGTAACTCAGTTGAACTATTTCTTCGTGTTCTGCTATAGGTGAAATTCTCAATAAAAAACTTTAAAAAAATAGGTATAAAGTCTATTTAGTTTATGATAATGCTTCTTTCAAGCTTAAAGATTTACTACTAGAACTTCACAGGCTAACTTTAACACACTATCTGTTCCCTTAAATAAAACTTACTGCACTAAATCTCAAATTTAACTGGTTAGAGAGAAGCAACAGTAATTTTACACCCTTCTCAAAGCAAGTAGTCAGTGCAAATGAATTACTGGAAGCCATCCAGGGCATGACAGGTCATAACTTTTAATATTAACAATGACAGACATACACAAGATGTCAAATCCAGCATAAAATTTATTTCATTCTTGATTTCTTAGTTTATCTTGAGAATCCGACAGCTCTTGTGTTTAACATATCATTATAACTACAATTTGAGACTTAACAAGCCAGAAAGCAAGCTCTGGTAAGAGGTATTTAGTCACACTGCTAATCAGCTTCTTTCTATAATAATACAGCATCACTGACACGTTTCAAAAATCATTTAAAATGCATACAAGTCACCTACTGAAAAGATGCCCCCTGCAAACAGCAAGCAATGAAAGGGAGCTTGCCAAATATTTAGAATTACTTTTAATACTGAAATAAGAAGAGAAGAAAAACATGCATTATATGCCTTGCCATTTTTCTTATCCTTTCCCCAAGAACAGCTAAAACACAAATTACATGCACACAGAAATACTGCCAAACATGTAAGCAGCCACTCTTTCTATCACCTCACAAAGCAATTCAGTGAAGTTTAATAATAAAAAATCACGCTCACCTCTACTGGGAAGTCCAGTCCACATTATTGCAGTGTTATTTAAGCAGCTTAAACAGCAACCAAGTTACATAAACAAAACTTCCACTGTGTGACCAATATGATCTACGGTGCTAGAGAGCCTTGGCTCCAGCCCTGATCATCTGTGTGACAGTTCCCTGTTAGACCAGAGCAGCCTCAAACCTTCCCAGATGCCGGCTTATTGCATCGCTCATTGAAAATCCTTCACACGCTGGCAACATTTGAGGGAAGGACAAGCTCCCTCTGAGTCATTTGTAAAGAAAGCAAAGCGATTTCTGTACCTTCATGCCTGCTGAAACACAGAGCACTGTCAAAGTAGAAGTCTGAGGTGAATTTATGCTGAGAAACAGGCAACCCAAGCCCTCATTATCAATGCATGGAATCAGCTCGAGTGATCGAATTTAAACAAACCATTTAAAAAAGAGATGATTATGAAAGGCTCTACAGATTCAGCTCCAAGCTACACAGAATGAAGAATCGTCAACCTAGACTGTGTAAATGTTAAAAATAGCTGTCTTTTCTACAATGAACGTGAGACAGAGGAGAACCAGTAGCCTGTATTCTGATAAGGCTCATTATTAGAAAAAAAAATAAAAATAAAAATCCAGGAATAAAAATTAATGATTCCTTACAGCTTTTTAAAATGAGATTAATTTACAATTATGAAAATGAACAAATAAGTACTTTTTAACCACAAAGTCTATCATACATAAAAATTAAGGTATCTACTAGAAAAAAAGATAAATATTTGGTTGAAAAATTTAAGAATACAGCCCAAAGAATATAGTCCAGTAGATTAAGCATTTGTACCAAAAAATCCCACAGAACACAATAAAAAAAAGAACTAGCTACTAAAAGCATGACATTACCTGATCAGTGCCTTCATCTTTCAAAAACAACAATAATTTTTAACTACTTACTTTGAAAAATCTCCATGGTTTATCAAATTCATGCTGTCCCAACTTCCCACTATGCAGATCTTTGTCTTTTCAGGTACTTCTCACATTTTCTTTCCCAAAAAAGGTAAGAGGGTATGTGTCACTGTGCATGCTCACTCCCACAGAGATACACAGCATAATAAGAATCAGATGCAATCAGGACTCTGTTTGCAAGGAAAGTTTGCAAGGAAATAGAAAGACACAGCAATTTCTATTAGAATACCTGTACTGCTATCCAAATGTACTACTGTCATGAGATAACTATGAGAGAAATTTTGGCAGGATCTGATCCCAGATGAGAATACTTATCATACAGAAAGAGTATCTGATTTACTTTCACAAGATAAAAATAAGTTTTTAAATCTGACTCTTATTATTTTTTCCAATCATTTTAATACAGAAACCACTGTTGGAAATGCATACTGAATAAAAATTATGACTCGGCATTTACAGATTCCTTTTCATCACATCCTTAAAAGAGATGATGAAGAAATCTTGCAGCAATGTGGCCTCAGCTAATTTCAGTAGCTCTTCAGGCTGTTGCTCAGGTTTTTTAAACCACAAGGAAGACACACACACACACACACACACACACACACACACACACACCCTCCCCCCAGCAGGTGCAGAAGTTGTGCCATCACCACTCCTGCAGCAATTCTCAGCTTGAAATCATGGCTGGCAAGCAGCTGTATTTTTGGTCCTAGACTCGAACATCTGATTCTTTGGTGTCTTAAACATGGCTCCTTACCACAGCATAACTGCCCCTGAGGACACATTAAACTCTCCAAGGAGGAATTTTGCAGAGAATTTGATACGAGAATAAATTTATGCAAACTAGCAGCAAAGGGTGCCAAAGGTGGCAGCCAATGTTATTTTGAAACCCTTTCCCACTCCACCCAAAACACAGCCTCCATAAAATGCTTGTTTTCATACTAGCCACATACTCCCACTTGTTTGCTTACAAATGTAATTCATGTGCTTCCCACCTCCAAGAGAAAGATGTGGAGTCTACAAATGAATAATTACTCTGATAATCACCACCTTCAAAAAGGTAGGGTCTTGGTTTTTTCAGTTAGAGGATTTTTGAATGTTTTTGCTCTCATGCAACTTGACATTTACATAAAAACAACTGACCTCAATGAAACAATTTTCCATTTTTTTTCTTGAAAATTACAAGCTTACATATCACATATTACAGATGTATATATCAAAATATTGCATATTTGCTACTCAGATGCAAAACAAAGTATAGATATAGTTTATAGTTAATAGCAAACAAGAAACTGTCTTTTTCAGCTGTCTCATCATCATTTTGTAAGGAGTATCAAAAGTGGATGAAAACAAAATAAATCCCCTTAATTTCAGAACATCTAATCATGACTGCTGTGAAATAAAAATGGCACTTATGATAAGTACATTTCACAGTGTGAGAAAAATATTAACTTAGGTAATATTACATATTTCTTAAGATGTGGAAGATACTCTGGTGGTGAAAAGAATATGGAACCATCTATTAAATGCAATTTTGTACAATAGATCCCTGAATAAGTAGGGAAGTCAACATACCCCACTGTTGGAAGTAAAATGCTAAGTTTCTCAACAACTCACTAATCCAAGTTGCATTAAAGGAACACAAATGACAACAACAAAACCACCACCACTACCACCACATTGGAGAGAGGTAATACTTCTGGTTTTTTGTGAGAAAAACCTTATCTTTTCCAAACAGAGTAGCCTAATAAGGCAGCAAAACAAGAAGCAACCTCCCTTTCACAGAGGGGGAAGAGGGAGAAAGCCCCTATGTATCACTCCATATTGTTCCCCAAGAGAAGCAGCCTTTTTCAAACTGCTTACCAAAAGGTTGGGTGTAGGCAGCAGACATGGAATACAGATCAAGTACTGACCTTCAAGTCTAAGAAAGGTTTTGACATAATATGAGAAAGTTCACAGTGCCTTCCACTCTCCTCCTCATCTTCTCTATAGTCTTGCTAGTTCTACAGCTATGCAGGCAGGCATTTAGGACCCAGTTCACTTTCAAGATACTTTTGATTGCTGCTTAGCATTCCTCTGAGTGCTTGGTAGAATAATTCATAACTATCTTCTGTATTAAAATTCAGATTATCCTTGTTCTTTTTTTTTATAAGAATAACAAACATTGATAAGGAATACGAGGACCTGGATCAAGATGCTTTAAGTAAGCAAAAATTCTGCATTAAATTGGCACAAAGCAGTCTTAAATGGTAGCTAACATACCTGTCAGAAAGGTGCCTTGGCTCAGCTAAAGATTCAAACCTACATACAAAGATCTCCATTAAGGATCAGATGCTTTTGTCAATTAAAAACTAAGCAAAACCTGCACTGAAATCCAAGTAACGTTCTGCTGTTTCCCCCTGCTGTAGCAGACCATCTTTTAATCCTTCACCCAGTCACCTGGAAAGTTAATTTCTTTACTATTTTGTCCTAAAAGAAGTCTTCCTCATATGCACCAGGCCAAAGGTGGGTGTGTGGATTTAAGGGTAGATGAAGTATTTTCAGAATAATTTCTCAACATCTACCAATAGTCAGTTTTACTTTTTGATAGGATGAAGGAAAGTCAAGATGCTTAGAAAAATCAGTTATTAATCTAAATTAGATTTTTAAGAAGGTCCTTTTCATTTGACTTAGCTGAAGACACTATCCACCCTCCCTAACTCTAGATATTTGGCAAACTAATATGCAAGTTAGCTAAATAGTCCATGAATCCTTTGAAGGATAAATCTGAGCACTTTAATTGTATGTGTCTCTGCCTCCATTGACTTGAAAGGATGGCTTGACTTCCATCTTAATATGTCATTAAACAAGGAGGCAAAGCAGTTCTAATCTCTATTGCCAAGAGCAAAGACAATCTGCCTTCTCCATACTCCCACTCTCATGTCTAACATGTTCTACCTTCTCCCTTGCATTATCATTACCAGGCTCTTTTTGTGAGATGATTTAAGTCAGAAACACAACAGAAGCCTAGTCATTTATGTATTTATTTTGCTAGTTTAACAAATCCCTGATTGTCTTTGCTGTGAGCCAGATCCCACAACTGTGTGTGGGATCATTCTGTGATTATTTCCTCAGTATCACAGGTGAACATGTTAACTTTTAGGACTGTTCCCTACAAACAGTCATAGCATAAGAGTTCACAGCACTTTCAAAACTGTCCTGGCAAGATCAGAGATTTCAGGAGCAAAAAGGCAGAGCTGATCCCAGAATACTCTGCCAGGGGACTTACACTCCACTCAAACCTATAGAAAAATCTTCAAACAGGCATTAATGAGTGGCATCTGGACACCAAGGCACATTTGCCTAGGACCCAGGAAAAAGTCATTCTGTTTTGCTCATTTCTAGGATTCAAGCACCTTTTGTAAGAAAAATAACTCTACCCTATCCATTTCCATGGATCTGTAAAATTTGGTCTGTGAATGGTATTTCTAGTACACTCACTTTAGAACTACAGCAACCATTCCCCTATATTAGGATGGGAGCTAAGGAGAGAGAATTGGGGAATCCACCACAAGGTACCAAGTGATGAGAATTCATGGAGCACAATCGGTGTGATCTCCAAATGAGAACTGGGAGAAATATAATAAGTCATCCACAAAACTAGCCACGGCACATATTAACGAGCAATTCGCTGTTGTCCCTACAGACAGCTCGCTTAATAAAAAAGGCTTAAGGAAAATAAAAGTAGCAGAGCAAGCCAACAGCCCCACAGCGGTAGCTCGCTTGTTCCATCGCCCGGGCTGCAGCTCCATCTCGTGGAAACCTTCCCATGGCGCAGCCCCGATGCCCTCAGCCCGGTAAACGCTGCCCCTCCTGTCTGCATTTCCTGCACGAGTAACTCATTAGGTATCTGCTAGCGAATCAGCCTGCAAGCAATCTTGAATTAGCCAGGTCTCTACCATACTCTCAAACCTGGATCCATCTCCTTTGAAGCGCAGATACCCTAAGCCCTTGTTTGCAGGGTGGCAGGTGGGATCCCAGGTACCCAGAGAAGCTGTGACCCCACCCCCAGCTATCAAAATGAGCTGTTGAAAAGCTTGCAAGAGGCCAATTCCAAAATAAAAACCATTTTGTCAAAGCTGCAAGAAACCAGCCTTCCTTTTCCTCCTTACAAGAAATAACTGATCTCCAATTCATGCTGCAGAGGCAAATACTCACTTTCTTCTTTTCCTGACATTTCATTTATTTCCTTCTGGCAAAAGCCTGGCCATATATTGGATATACAGGGCACAAGTGTAGGGATGGCCCTCGGGAATGGTATTGCTGACAAATTTCAGCCTGAGCTGCAGTAAGACAGGATGGGTAATGAACAATCACTTACACAAGCAATAGTGAAGGCTCTAACACTGTATGCAATATTCTTTTCCGGTAGAATATTGTTTTCATACCACAAATTTTTTTAATGCCAATCTAAAGAAAATTAGTTCAATGAGTGGATCGTATCACCAAAGCTGCCTAATTCAGTCAATTAATTTATTGATATAATCACTATAAAGAAAAGCAGCTGGAAACTTTGCTTTATATGCAACTACTTGCTGTGAAGTACCTGAAACTGCAAGTACAGGTATACCAGCAAAATAGCTTCTAGATTTCTGCAATAGGGCAGAGGAGGAAAAATAAACAAGAGTCTACAGAAACAGAGCAGGCTTTTTAGAAAATTATATTGCTAAGTACCTTTTGAAATTTTATGGGAATAGAACCCTTACCCTTCATAAAGAAGTTACTTCAAAGTTATCTCTGAAAAGATAGATTTCAAATATAAGGAACACTCTTACCTATACATTGTAGAGTATTATTGCCAACACCTGGAATTCCAGTTACCAAATCTTATTGAACTTCCCAACAGTGGCAAAGCAAAGACCACTATGTATTACTGAAAAATTATGAGCAACAAATTGAGTTTATAGCTGTAAAACAGGGGAAATCAACAAGGACACTTTGTAACAACCTGAGGCCACCAGTCAAAGCAAGGACAGCAGGAAAGGATGAACATGCAAATATTCATGCTTCTCATTGCTCATTGCAAATACTCGTTGCTTCTTTGGATTAATTTCCATTTTATTAATTTCACATTTGTCTTATGAAGAGAGAGGAACCAGAGTTCAGCAGGAACCTCTGCAGAAAGTTTCCTGGAGTGTGCTGAACTGTTAACCACCTGGCTCATTCAAAGGGGATGCAGTTGTTATACCAAAGGACTGCTAGAGGTTCTGTGTGCTCCCTTCACACTTGGAATAAAGTCTGCTCACCGGTGAAGTGAGATGAGAGTAATTGTTCCTGTACCATCTGCACAATTCATTCTGTTCACAATGTTAGCCAAAGAAATGGGAAAGGCAGACTCCCATTACAAGGGGTAATAATGCTCCAGAGGACATGGATTAAAACTGAGCCTAGATAATGTCAATTTATAAGAAAATCAATTTCGACTTATCTTTGGAAAGTGTCCTCTGTGAACTATATTTCAGTATATTTTGTTCTCCCACTGGCTCTTAAGCAGTATATTAAATTGTCTTGGCAAAATAATAATAATAAATTGTGTATGCATGGTATTTCTTTCCTTTAAATGCCATGAAATCCACATTCTTCAGGAATAAAAACAGAATGCCTGTTTCAACATGCACTGTATAAGACCAGCATAACTGGTAAATAACTGGGATAGAGTCTGGTTGAGAGACTGGTGAACAAAGAACAAAGAAACATTAATTTTATTTCCTAAGACATAGTAACCCCAAAGCACGTATTCCAGCAAATATAAAATATTCTCAGCATTAGAGTATTTGTTGAGCAACAGTGCTGGAGCAACAGCTGTGATCCCCAGAAATGACTGCAAAGACAGCAGGTACAGGGGTCCAGCTAATGAAAAGCAGCAGAAAATATACAATGCAAACACTTAAAATGTCTTTGTATCAGCACACAGAGGAAAGGAGATTTAATTAGAATGTCCCATAAATATTAAGTTATTTTAAGAATGCACGCAGTTAAGTAATTTGGGTGTTGTTACTCTTTTGGACATGAGACTTACCCAAGCAATACCCTTACACTCCATGATTCTATACAAAAGAAAATCACAGACTTCAAGAAGAGTCAAATTCAGCTAACAAGTACCAAAATCAGAAAAAAATCTTAACCCTGTAATGCAGATTTTCCTGTTTCTATACAAAAACAAGAAATGTCAAAGCAAATCTGCTCATATGCCTAATTAAAAAAAACTCTAACAAAATTAATAAATTCTAATCCAGATTTGAGATCTCTTACTGCATCAGTACCAGGTGTTTCTAAGTAGCAGCTTTTGCATCACTCCTGAAACCTGCAGCATTTTAATTATGTCAGAACCAAGAAGAATGGCTTGGGATACTTGCTCGAGATATAAAGAATACTTTTTAAAATGAACTTTGGTACTTTGAGACACTACAGAATGTCACACACACACACACACATTTTCTTTGACAAAAAAAATGCAATGGAAGAAAGTACCTATTTCAACTATCACTAAGATAGGTATCTGAAAAGTACTCTAACGATTTTTTTTCAATGCTGTTGGAACACCATAGAAAAAAGAAGAATCCTGCAGCAAAATGCTTAACACTAAAGAACACCAAAGCAAGAGACCTTATGACATGTCAGGACTCCTTAAAAAAGGGAAGGAGAGTCACAGCATTCTTACACTTAACAGTCACACAAGATTGAATCATTTGCTCCATGGGTTAAATTGCTTAAATGTTTAGTGAGGAAAGTAAATACATTTTTGTCGAAATAGCTGAGAGGAGTCTAATACTGAAAAGAAAAAAGAAAAACAGGAGAAAAAAAAAAAAAAAAGAAAAAAAAAAAAAAAAGGATAACAGCAACAGAAAAGCACATTTTCACATTTTGTGGATTGCACTTTCATATTATGAATGTTAAATGCATTTTGCTCAAACATTTGGGACCTTTGTTTTGCCCAGTAAGAAAGGAGTTGTATTTCAAATTACTTCTCACATGAATGGGAGTAATTAAAACCCAGACCACTGAACGCAGAAACAATGAAAGGGCCATTCTATAGACTCCAGCTCTACTTCTCCTCTCAGCATCACATTTCTTTTAAGAGTTTCTCTTGTAACCATAGCATCTGTGCAGAACTTTGTTTTGGGAACAAAGCAGATGATAACATACATGACTATTTGAACTCACAACAGCTACTTTTTAATAGACCACATCACTACACAGTCATTAAGAATGCACTTAGGCAATATTGCATTAATACAAGCTGGCTTCAAAGGAAAATAAATTGACCAGTAATTCTGAACATGGCAAAATATTATTATTAATCTGAACTAAGATTAGTGGTTAGGGTGGGTGGGGAGTGTAGCTCTTAAAAGCTTCCTCAGATCTCTCAAGGAAAGGCAACATCTCATGCTGATCACGTACCTGTGCTTGTACTTGCAAACAAAGTGCCAGGCGCTGCACTCGTAGGGAGTTTTCCATTATTTAGCTGCTTCACTCTCTTCAGGTGAGACTTCCCATTGTAATGAACTTGAGCTTGTGCTGCAGAGTTCAGCTGTATATTGCACACTTCACAGAAGGAAAACAGGATCTTCTTTTTCTCTTTGCTTAATTGATAGTCCTGTCTGTCATTCCTCAGTTCTTTTTCTTCAAAGCCCCAAAGAACAGCTGGTTGATTCATAATCCCATCTTCAAAGACATGGTCAGGACTTAATGGACGCTTCATACCTAGAAAGCAAACAGACAAAATTGCTACTAGAAGCCAACTAATACTACTTACTACTAAATCAGCATTTTCTTTTTTAAACTGCTAAACAATATGAACCAAAGGTCAGTCTCAACAAATAAGGTTCCAAATTGCAGAGACATCCCTAAATATAGAAATAGATGCATTTGTGACACACCGCAGAGCTCAGAAGTAATAAGCTGGCAAGGCAACACACTCTGCAGGCAGCAACAACTCACAACAACTCATTTTGTTCCGCAAGCTCTCCTGTTTTAAAGCAGGCATATTATTGCATCTCTAGCAGAGCTTAAAATAATTTTCCAATACATTTCTTAGGACTCACTAAACACTGGTTCCTGAGCTTTTTCGCTTTCCACTGTCCACAGCAGCTCCCCCTGCCTGAAATACAATTATTCAACTAAATTGGTGCCAACAGGAGAAATATTGAAACACTGGAAAGAGCAGATTGTTCAAGAGTAATGAATGCTTTCTACTTTTACATATACCCAAACCTTCAGCCTTTAAACAAATATTAATAAACTGTCTATAGAAGTCCATCAATACTTTCAGAATTAAAATTATTACACAGAGAAATGCCAGCTGGAAGTTAATTTTGTGGGAGCTACACAAAAACACAGTAGATGCTGGTCCTTGGACAACAGCTCAAGACTCTGAAATGAGCACTTTTCCCTAGAAAATAAAAACCTCATCATGATAAATGAATCAAGATTCACAAAGAAAAATTTTATATATCTGGGGGTAAGGTATGTACCTTTGTATTTTATTTAAGGTATGCTGCTAAACGAATAGAGAAGGAGGGAGGGCTCTTTGTAAGGGGGAGAAGGGCCTAGGGTTACTCAGAAAATATTTCTGTTCTCTTGCCTAAACAACTTGATGTTTACACTTTGTTCTTTCCCACCTCCACCCAGCCACTCTAGAGCAGCCAAAGGCTGGCTCAGGGAGTTGTGCAGAAATACTCTTTCCAGGCAAGAGTGCATCTAAATTCAGCTTTCAGAAGCTGAGATGCTTCAGATCCAAGGTCTCTTTTTCAGCATGGGAACCAGAGCAGCACAGATCTCTGTGCACACTCTGCCAGGTGGAAAGAGCAAGAGGGAAAACACCTCCAACTTGCACAAAACAAAACAAAACACAGCTCTTTATCCAGACCAGTATATTACCAGGAGACAGTCTGTTTGGTTTTGGTTCTTAGGCACAGGTCCATAACTGGAAACAACTTCAGAAATAGGTTGTTTAAAGAGTCATTTATATGGTGGGATGGAGTATTTCGTCACATTCCTAACTCTAGTCTGTGTTTAAAATATTATTTGTGCAAATTCCTCCTCAAGCATAATTTAGTAGTTGGGTATTCTAAATAAATACAGTCATATATTTGTTTCAACAAATAAAAATGTAAACAACGTACTTAAGATATACATCTTAATTACTAAAACTATTTTTAAAAATTGTAGAGTCCAGGTAGCAAATTGCTTTTAAAAACAAACACTAGTGATCCTGATAACCTAAGCTAGACACTGTCACACTAAATCATTTAAGCATAAGTATCATATTTCAAGGTAAGCAACCGAGATCCTCGACTCATCTAAGCTTAGATGACATTTTCATCTGAAAATTTAATCTGCTTAGACCTTTGGCATTTGTTACTTTACAATATATATATTTTTAAACCATAGCTTCTCCTACTACCCCCTTTGTTTTCTGTGTATTGTACTTCAACAGTGCTGCTGCAGTTCTTGTTTCCTGAAGTAAAAGGTTTTGAAACACAAGTATTTATATATTACATTGTTTTAGGTGTAATATTTTATATTACTTAATTGTATAATAGGTAATGGTTTAAAAATCCTGTCTTGCCAGAAATCTCATAAATTTGATTACAGAAAACAAATAATAATTCAAAATACAATTCAGTAATCACGTCAAAAATCTGTAAGAACTTAATGAAACTCAGTTGGAATACATTTATAAGTGGCAGAGGTGAGCATCTGCATTAGGAACCTGCATGGAGCAGAAGGTAGATGGGTGGATCAGGCAGCTCTTGCTGAGCCCTTGTAACAACAGCAGAATCTTTCAAAGGGGTGGGGAGGATATTTTGGAAAGCACCAGCCTGGTACCACATTAGCCCATTATCAGTACCACGTTTTTATGGGTTTTTTTTATTTTATTTTCACTACACACTCACACACTCTCCTGGACTGCACATTTTGGTTTACTTTCATCCAAGAGAATGAAATCTTTCAGTTGGTAAAGTCAGAGATTACTAAAACATGAACCAAAGCAGGGTTAATTGGGAAATGAGAACGCTTTCCTCAGAAGTGCATGCCTGACATTACCAAAAATGTTTTTAAGATGGACACACCCAGAAAGAACGACTGTGCATAGCAAGGGCTCAAACACCACACCTACACCCTTCAGGCAGCATCCCAGCTACCAGCTTAGAAAGAAAATTAACCTTCAGGTAATCAAAAAGAAAACAGTGTCCAGATTTTCTTTTGTTTTTACCAACAGAATAGTTTAAAAATTGCTTTTACTAAAAAAGTCTTAGCTGCATTAACACAGAACAAATGAATCCTTAAACCAATCTCTTGCTACTCATTTAAAACTTTAAACCACAAGCTGAAATTTTACAGCATCCCTGGTTGCCTAAAGCTCTGCATCTAAATTAAAAGGTGACCTCATTACAAGCAGAACTCACCTTCCAACAACTACTGGGAGAAGCAGATGTAAAACATGTCTGAAAATTACCTGCATTAAGCATTGTAACCCTTGGCATCATGAGGGCATGCAGCAGCACACTGTGATGGGTCTGACCCTGGAGAGGACTTGTACTTGCAGCCAGAAACCAGACCACCCTGGTCCTCAGAAGTCTGCTTGCTCCTACACAGAAGTCCCAGCCCTTTTTTTCCTGGGAATTAGGACACCTGAACACTTAGTATTGACTATCATCTGTGTTTGAAAAACTTTGTCCAGCTGCTTCTAAAATTAATGAAGAAAACACTGATGGCACCACAGTTTTACAGCATGCATATTTTCTACAAATTAATATAGATTTTACCATAATCAGTCACTTCTTGTGGTGTGTGGATTTGTTAAAAAAAATTAAAATGCTGTTATATGAAAGGTCCCATTTGTCTTTAAAATTCTATTTCCTTCTTTTCTTCTTTAAAGTTAGGGTTGGAAAAACACATCTTTAAAAATACTTTCTGAAATGTCCAGGCTATAGAACATACAGAGCAAATACAGCTCTGCATTGAGTCAGTGAAAGAATCTCAACATGAATACAGATGCATTTTGTAAGAGGTAACATTTCAGTAGAAGGCTATCTGAATACTTTACAATTATGACAGAAGCTTGCATATACACATTAAATTGTAACTTTAAAAAATGCCAGAAATGAAAGAACTTGAGCATTCTTCCTATTCTCTTTCCCAATCACTCAAATTTCCGCAAGCATCTGGCAAGAGTGTTTTTCCTTACAGAAGAGCTTTTCACTGCAGACAGATTTTGAAGACTTGTGGATGATAATAATTTTCACTCACCAAGAATCAGACATCAAATGGGGACATTTCATTCCTCAGGCTTACACATTTCTCCATAACATTATCACATAAAAGAAGCAGCTATTGACACTACAGTCAGTGAACTGACAACAAAGAAAATCATCTATTAAATAATCATATTTTGCAAAATCAAACAAATCACTAGGAGTAATAGTTACAGATGGGATTGTGAGGAGTATTATAGATGGGATCATAAAGTATTTAGAAGTAGGTTTAAGACTAAAAACGTATTATTTCATTAAAAGGGAGAAAGGATGGAAATTATCACATGGGGAACATACAGTAGATAATCTTGCGAGCTCCCAACTTTTGTATAACCTGAATACAGCACAGTAGAAGCCACATCTCAGCTGCAGCTGATACCTAACAGTGTCCACAAAATAAAACATCCCACACAAAAAGGACATGATTCTGTGAATCACACTGGAGTGACATGCACATTACAAAGGCAGTGCTATGTCACTGTAGTCGTATTCACTCCACAACAAGTTGGGACTAGACCCAATTGCAAATTTAAAGGTGACAATATGAAAACAAGCAAAAAAGCAGGAAACCAAGAGCATTCAAGTATGTTAGAAACCATCCAGAAATTATCTTGAAAAATCAAAGTCTGCAAAAGGATTGTAGGCCATACGTACTTTCATAGGTACTTGAAAGTTTCCTGCTTTCTCTTGCAAAGGTAAGTTCACCTTCAGAACAGATATACTAATTTTTAAACAGATCAAAATTAAAAGAGGAAGCAATGCAAGCACAAGAGCTTGTCAGGCATTTGACACAAGCTGCTATGAGACTAAACAAATTGTCCTCCCATCATGTTCCCTCCCCAGTACACAGAGCTGTGCTCTATCTGAATTAATTCTGCAAGCAATACTGAAGCAAGAATAAATTAGTGATTTATGACACCCCATTAAAATTCTTAGGTGTCATGAGATACCCTGTTAGGATTTCTGAAACCACATCTTCTCAGCCAAGAAATCTAAGCATGTACAACCTTTGTACTTGGAAGCTCAAGGCAATTACCCTTCAATTTATTAAACAGAGCTGTGCTTTCAGAGGAGCCACAAAGCAGTACTATGTATAATACACTGCTATAGGTGAGAATGTGCAAATCTTTACTCAAAGGAAATAAGCTTTGGTTATCGTAATGAATTAGGGATGGTTACTTTTTCTGAGTGTTGGTCTAAACTTTTGCAATGCTTATTCCTAATTAGTTGATACTTCAAAGAACGACTATGCTGGAAACATAATTAGACTGCCATCCCTCTGTGGATCACTGCCAGGTAAGCTAAATAGAAAATGTGTTTTAACAAGTTACATATGGGCAAAGATAATTGTTTCCTTTAGCCTTTGGAAATAATCGAGTTACCAAAGACACAGGAACAAATATAAAAATTAGCTGGCTTTCTATAGGCTCATTTCCAAAAAGGTTCATTCAGACTACCAGAGGGGAAAAAAAAGAGAAAATAAGAGACACAAGACTGAGCCTTTATTATATAAGCACCTCCTATAGGGGAACACTGTTCATGCAGATGGACCAGTGAACTCCACATGAATGCTTTTTAGTCTTACACCAAAACAAGTATGATTCCATAGGTCCTTATCTCTGCTGTAAAACGCACACACACACACAAAAACACAAACAGAAATTAAACAACCATCTTGAATACCTCCAGAGCACTATTTAAAAGCACACACTAGAAGTGCTTTTGAGAAGTCTTATGACCTTTCTCATATTTTTAGACAGTATTTCCCAAACATAGATAAACTATTGAGGGGCATATGGTTTGCACCATCTGGGCAACAAGTTCTATTGGGATACTGTGGTGAACAGCATATGCTGGTGCACAGTATCCTACAGTGTTAAAAAAGCACTAGAGACTATTTTGAAGCCAATCTTGAAAAATCCCCCATATGTTTAAGGGACCAGTTTCCTTTCAGAAGATGTGTTCCTGTTTCTCTCAGAACAAATTAAAACAGAGAAGCACCATGTTAAATATTGGTCTTGTTCTGAAATTCCTCATTGAAGCATCATATTCTCTAATGTCAAACATTACCTATTTATAAAGATTTTAGGAACTCTTCCTTAGTTCTGCCATCTCTACTCAAAAATCACAGAGAATGTTTTAATTCAAAACTACAGTAAAGACTGGATGGTTCAAAATGTAGATATATTTTTATTCCTTGTGACAGATATAGAATGATCAGTCAATTGTGGCATATTGAACAAATCAGGTTTAATTAATTTTTTGGCCTGTATTTTGAGGCTGGTCTATCAATGTGAGGAGGAAAAGGAAGCTAGCTTGCTGTTCTTGTGAATGAAAAGTTTTGAATGGTGTAGTATGACAAATGTCTGACAGCCTCTTCACTAACACATTTTAGAGTATTTAACATTTGAGCAAGATTCTCTTTAAACTACAAAAGCAGATGGTTGTTTCAAAACACAGACATTAGTTGTTCACTATAAGGTAATTCAGAAAACTGAAAACTAGTATTCTTCTTTGTTTAACCAGTCTTAGGATTGCCCATGTTAATGAAACCTAAAATTAGACAAACTGTACTAGACTGTGAACTCAGCTAAACTGAAGTAAATAAAAATCACTCTCAACTTGGATTATCAGTCAGTTGCATGTGTATGTAGTGAGCTCTAATTGTAAGATTGTTTCTTTCCTCTTTAGCCCCAGTATTTACAGATTTTTGGCCTGTTTAACATCAACAAGGATAGATTTACATATTGACTTATTTGCCAAAGAGGTAACATACCTAACTGCTGCCAAGATAGTCAGGTTGGAGTCCATGGAGCTATCTTGGATTATGCTTCAAGAGTTTTCTAGCATTGTCATAACATGATTCTGTTTGATGGACCACTTGACAACTTGGTGTCTTCTACTCAGGAATCTGTCATTAAGCCATTATTTACTTTCAGTTAACTTGCACTCTAATTTAAGTACTCATCTAATGGTAGAAGAACAACTGGATGCCCAAAGTGTCCAAAGGATGGTGTTGTATGCAATCTCAATCTTTCAGTGATCTACTGAGCTGCTTGGATCCCCACAAATCTATGGGACCAGATGGGATCCACCCAAGGGTGATGAGGGAGCTGGCAGAAGAGCTCTCCAAGCCTCTCTCTATCATCTACCAACAGTCCTGGCTCACTGGGGACATCCCAGATGATTGGAAGTTGGCGAATGTCACGCCAATCCACAAAAAGGGACGGAAGGAGGACCCGGAAAACTACAGGCCCATCAGCCTGACCTCAGTGCCTGGCAGGGTTATGGAGCAGATCATCCTCAGTGTAATCACACAGCACCTACAGGATGGACAAGGGATCAGAACCAGCCAGCACGGGTTTAGGAAGGGCAGGTCCTGTCTGACCAACCTGATCTCCTTTTATGATCAGGTGGCCCGCCTGGTGGATGAGGGGAAGGCTGTGGCTGGGGTCTACCTGGACTTCAGCAAGGCCTTTGACACCGTCTCCCACAGCATTCTCCTGGAAAAGCTGTCAGCCCACAGCTTGGACAGGGGCACTCTGTGCTGGGTTAGGAACTGGCTGGAGGGCCGGGCCCAGAGAGTGGTGCTGAACAGTGCTGCATCCAGTTGGCAGCCGGTCACTAGTGGTGCCCCCCAGGGATCAGTGTTGGAACCAGTTCTATTTAATATCTTTATTGACAATTTAGATGAGGGGATTGAGTCCATCATCAGCAAATTTGCAGATGGCACTAAGCTGGGGGGAAGTGTCGATCAGCTGGAAGGCAGGAGGGCTCTGCAGAGGGACCTGGACAGACAGGAGAATTGGGCTGATTCCAACGGGATGAGGTTCAACATGGCCAAGTGCTGGGTCCTGCACTTTGGCCACAACAACCCCATGGGGAGCTCCAGGCTGGGCACAGAGTGGTTGGAGAGCAGCCAGGCAGAAAGGGACCTGGGAGTCTGGATTGACAGGAAGCTGAACATGAGCCAACAGTGTGCCCAGGTGGCCAAGAAGGCCAATGGCATCTTGGCCTGTATCAGGAACAGCGTGGCCAGCAGGTCCAAGGAAGTGATTCTGCCCCTGTACTCAGTGCTGGTGAGGCCACACCTCGAGTACTGTGTCCAGTTCTGGGCCCCTCAGTTCAGGAAGGATATCGAGGTCCTGGAGCAGGTCCAAAGGAGGGCAACTGGGCTGGTGAAGGGACTCGAGCGCAGATCCTGTGAGGAGAGGCTGAGGGAGCTGGGACTGTTCAGCCTGGAGAAGAGGAGGCTCAGAGGAGACCTCATCACACTCTACAACTCCCTGAAAGGAGGTTGGAGCCAGGTGGGGGTTGGTCTCTTTTCCCAGGCAACTCTCAGCAAGACAAGAGGGCACAAGAGGTCTCAGGTTGTGCCGGGGGAGGTTTAGGTTGGATATTAGAAAGAATTTCTTTACTGAGAGGGTGATCAGACATTGGAATGGAACAAGTGGATTCTCTGTCCCTGGAGATATTTAAAAAGAGACTGGATGTGGCACTTAGTGCCATGGTCTGGTAACTGCAGCGGTAGTGGAGCAAGGGTTGGACTTGATGATCTCAGAGGTCCCTTCCAACCCAGATGATTCTACAATTCTTAAACCCTGCCATGCAGAGGTTTATGAGAGAGAACAGACCTGCCAGGAAAACAGCTACTCAACTTCCATAGCATTCTCCATCAACAGGTCTGTTGTATAAATCCATACAACATTCCTGACAATCACCAGGTGTGATATCTGCACCACATTCAGCCAGGTACCACATCGTCCAGTCTTTGTGCTTTAGCATCCTCAGAAACAAAAGAGTCCAAAATATACCAGACATCACCAATTGTCAGTACTGGGTCACATTTACATCTTACTTCATTCAAGAACTTAAGTTTTCTATCAAAGATCTAAACCCCAGATATTCTGGAACTCTAGAGCAACATCGAAGAAGGATGAAAAAACCCACAAAAATAGAGACAGACTGAACTAGGATAAAACAAGGACTAAAACATATCATGTGCCAAAATGCAAGCAGCCAGCAAATAATTATAAGAAGAGTAATATAATAAATAAATAATAATAATAAATAAATAAATAAAAATAAAACTGATTTTACAACAAGATTTTTTTAAGAGAACAAATCACTATATGTTTTAGAATCATCTCTTAAAGCAGAAAATAACTTAATGCCCACTGTAAAGTAAATGACTTAACTAATTGGAGAAGTAGTACAAGATGCAAGATATTTCTATTGAAGTGTCTATTTTAATAAATATAGAACTTTTTAGGTATGAACTTGTGCGAATAAAGATGAAAACTCACTGAAACAATGAGAGATTCACAGTGAGTATCTGTTCCAGACTGTTGCATTATTTTGCTTAAGCATCATCACAAGTGAACAGTGTATAAAGCTTTGGTTTCAGGAAGCAAAAATAAGTTCCTAGCTTTCTCAAAAATATCAAAAATTCACTTGAGCATAAAAGGAAGCAAAAAGGAATAACAGCTCCTCCACATTGTCCCCAGGCGGTCAATACTCATTCCAGTCTTGTTCAACACATTCATCAGTGATCTGGATGAGGTGACAGAGTGCATCCTCAGCAAGATTGCTGATGATAAAAGCTGGGAGGGGTGGCTGACACTCTGGAGGCCTGTGCTGCCATCCAGTGTGACATGGACAGGCTGGAGAGCTGGGCAGAGAAGAATCTGGTGAGATTTAACAAGAGCAAGTATAGGGTCCTGCCCTTAGGAAGAAAGAACCCCAAGCACCAATAAAGGTTAGGGTTGGACCTGCTGGAAAGCAGTTCTGAGGTGAAGGATGTGGGGCTCCTGATAGATATCCATGAGCCAGCAGTGTGCCCTTATTGCCAAGAAGGCCAAAAGAACCCTGGGCTACATAAAGCAGAGCGTGGCCAGTAGGTTGAGGGAGGTCACTCTGCCCCTCTACTCTGCCCTGGTGAGGCCACAGCTGGAATACTGCATCCAGTTCTGGGCTCCTTAATTCATGACAGACAGGGAACTGCTGAAGAGAGAGTCCAAAGGAGGACAACAAAAATGGTTGGGGATTGGTACATGTCTCCTATTAGGAAAGGCTGGGAGAGCTGGGACTGTAGACTGGAGAAGAGAAGGCTGAGGGGAGATTTTGTTAAATCTACAAGTATCTAAAGGGTGGGCACAAGGAAGATGGAGCCGGGCTCTTCTCAGGACTTCCAGTGACGGGATGAGGGGCAATGGGCACAAGCACAATGGGCACATAGGGAGTTCCATTTAAACATAAGAAAAAACTTCTTTACAATGAGTATAACAAGGCACTGGAACAGGCTGCCCAGAGATGTATCTTCTCTGGAGATATTAAAATCCCACCTGGATGCAGTCCTGTGTAATGTGATCCTGCTTTAGTGGGAGAATTGGACTAGGTGACATCTAAAGGTCCTTTCCAATTCTGATAATTCTGTGAAGGGAAAGCCAGAGGAGACAGTTTTCTTGTTCATACAGCATGTCTGACAATGCTAGGAGCTGAATAAAGCTGTACTGGTAATCACTGATTCAAGATAAAGTCTGGTAATGCTGCAAAAGAACTCCCAGACACAACAGCAAGAACTTTGAGGACTGTGTGAAAAGAATAGCTGGGCATGAAAAAAGAATAAGCTACATTCAGAAACAGTATGAAATTGACACATATTGGCTTGCTTGACAGCACTAAGAATTTTGAGGGAAAACCCTGCTCAAAAGGGCAAGCATGACCAGTGGCACTGGAAATCAAGCTAACATGCACCTAAAATGATGTCCCCATCCATAAGAGACTGTCAACATCCATATAAACTCCTGTTTCTGTTTTGGAACATAAAAAAATAGAGAGACACATTTCCTTATAATACAGAAGTCAAGTACTACAACGTATATTGTGTTATTAACAACATAAAATTTATGATTAAGAGAATGATCCAGCTGTTAGTGCCAGACCATAAGAACTGCCAAGCAGTTCACCTAGTTTGAATTCACCTGCAGGAACAGACCAAATTAAAACTGGTATTGCCTGGAATGTAACCCTTCACTTCCTGTTTTCCTTGTTTAAAGAAACCACTGTAAAGCATTTTTGTGCCCATTCTCAATGCAGAGGCCCCTGATGGATTGTAAAATAAAGCCTATTTCCTTCTCTAACTCCTCCTGCCTATCCACACACTTGCACAGATCTCTCCTAAGTTTGAGCTGCCTGTCACCTCTGTCTTTAAGTGACTGCTGCTTGCAAAATCCATTCTAAATATGCATCTCATTTCACATTAAAATACACATTTCCACTCAGAAATAATGAGGCCCCTTTTCACTGTTTTTCTTAACATTTCCCACCCTGATCCAGAGATAACACATGCATGTACTTCCATGTTGCAGAAACCCATTCTGCTCTCCCCTCAATTAAGAGCCTGTTGCACTGAATGCATTTACTCACACAAATTTGACAGACAAACCCTCATTTCTTGGCATGCAAGTCAGTGTATCCATAGTATGCAATCTAATTTGGGTTTGATTAACTTTAGATGTACTCCTAACCTTTAAATTTTAATATTAAGCTGAAAGGTAGTACTTCAAATTAGAATTCATGTGGGCTTTTGCTTGGTTTTCTTCCTTTTTATTATTCATTGTATAAAATCAGTATATTATTTGCATATCATACTTAAGAAGCAAAAATACTTGAAGAGATTCAGACAGTATGTTCCACCTATTACAAAATCTTGATACCAAAGAACCATTGGCAATTCCAACAGCACTAACTTGCACATTTTAAGTCCTGCACTCTCGTAGATACTCTGCACCAAGCATCCTGAAGGTATTGAGAAAAAGAATAATCAAATCAGCTATTTGAATCACTAAAGTGGATGCCATCTCATTAAACTGTTGCTTTATGCTCCTTTCAGCAGATACACAGACCATCTGATTGCAAATAAAACAACAGATACTTAGCACTTAGAGCCAGGGACAGAGAAGAGGAAGGGAAGTCACCTGTGGATATCCTGATGGTTTGCACTTCTGTTTGTGCAGCTCCCACCTGGGAGGATGTAAAATGGGAGCAGACAAGGGCCAAAAAATGTGCAGTTCCAGTCTTGCATCAAAAATCAAAAAACTATAGCATGTTCTTTTGCAAGTCATTTTACACCTTTGTTTTCAATTTGTCCCTATCCAAAGATTAAAGCTCTGCCAAAATAAGGGCCATTCAAGTTCACCATCAAAATGAAAAAACTATAGAACAGTCACCTTACTACTCATATTAGAGAGATGAACCAGAGACATACAATTCAGCTTTTGCTGATGACTGCACGAAGTGAGTTTATCCCAGTGTTAACTGAAGACCAACAGCAAGCTATACAAACTAATAAGCAGTGTCTTGCTTCGGACATTTACAAACATCAGAATGCTTATTCATGACAGTCCCACATATCATCTGCCATACCAGATGGTGACTGGTGGGATGCTGATTTTGTCCTAAGGCAGTTACCACCCACCAAGTTAGTATATGCAGGGCTAAACAAAAAAAGCATGTGCCATCTGCTGTCAAGTTTATAAGACTTTTTGAGCCCTACTAGGTTAGTTTATTTTAGACCAGACAGGTCAGGAGGCTATTGCTCTCTAAACACACAATAAAAGAACAGGAAGTTGCACTGCAACAAACATACAGGAAATCAAGAACAGGTTCCAATGTGCTGCCATGCCTACCCTGAACACCCTGAGCACAGCAAGGGATTCTCTCTGCCATCAGTGGAAAAAGGCACAAACAGCCCACAAGTTCTGAAGGAACCACAGGGAATCCAAGATCAAGAAGTGAGATAAAATTCTCCAGAATTTAGATTTTGTTGGTCTGAAGAAATTGTAGACATTTTCTTTCTTGCTGACAGGATGTTTTTTTTTCTGCCTCCTGTCTCTCTACTGCTATCATTTAGGCAGCCATTCATCTTAATTTCTTGCCCAGCCCCAGCTCTTTTCCTACCACCGTATGTTTATAGATTCTTCTCATCCTCATGTTCCTATGCTGTGATACTACATACACAGAGGAAAGTCAATTTAAAAGCAGAACAGTTGTGACATCTGCCTGCCTCACAAACCACTCAAGCTTCCTCTTGCTTCATTTGCTATATCCATTTATAGATGGTTAACAGAGAATACAGCAATTTTTCCAATCTGGGAATTAAGCACTCAAAGAACATAAAATAATTCTACCCATTCTTCTTAAATTTTCTAATAAAATCACTTTTTGTGAACCTCAAGAAGATCTAAAGCAAAAGAGAAAATAGAAAAACACTTTGACTTGTCCATTTTTCCAATCGTTGCTAAACCACCAGATACATGAAACCCTTTCAATGAGACAGGGAATTAACCCTTGCACAAGTATAAAGATTATATCACTGCACAGAAGCAGAAAAAAAAGCATTGCTTGCAATCACCCCTTAGGAAGAGGATTTTCAAAACACAGCTCAACTGCCTTTAAACCATTAATATCAGAGAAACAGAACACAAATGAGAGATCATAAAGGTCTGTACCGCACAGTATTGAGAGAGAGGGGTTGCAAAGGTCTCTGCAGAGGCCCCGGTGCTATAGCCATGGCTGCACTGGCAGAGCCTCCTGGAAGTCCAACTGCAGATGCTGAAGTAAAACACCTAAGGTGCATCACTTCCTCCAGCATTCATTCATACCACCAAGAGCAGAATCAGGGCAGAATAACAAAATACACCAGTCACCTTCAAATGACAGCTTAGCTCCTAAGAAAAAGTAGAGGCCACCTAAACCAAGAAAATCCGGAGGATTACATGCAAAGAGAAGGGTTTGTCATTCCTGTCCCACAACACAAGCAACCAGGGTTAATGAGAGGCACAAGGTAGCCTTTGTCTATGCTGCTGAACAAAAAGTTTCCTTACTCCTTTAAATGAGTGTTGATACAACCATCACTTGCTTTAAATAATCTCAGACCTCTTCCTCTGCTGCAGAGATTGCAAATGCCAATCTCCATCCTACTTCACATATCTGCAGATCACTTCTTTATTAAATGTCTATGCAAATATGAATGTAATTAAAATTCAATCCCTCGATGAAGTTTTTAACACAAAAAGATCTGACAAATAAAATTACACAAGTCACAGTCTCAAACTGCAATCTTGCACAGAGTACAATTCCGGCACCTCCTTAGGGATATAAATATTTTTCCACCTTTCATTTTACAGATATGAATCTGAAGTCTTCACAGAAATTCATGCATACTGCACCAATAAAAAGTAAAATGTCATTTTTTAAAGGGATAAACTCCTGATGAAGGCAGCCAAACTGAAAATTGGCCATTAATCCCCCCTGAATAAATATAACCCCAAGAAAGACGAAGTGCGAGCAGAATATTTTTTTTTGCACTTGAAAATGCTGAGGTGCACAACAAGAAGCTTTTACTTCCACATTTACAGCTGAAGTTATCCTTCAGCAGCCTATTTTACTCTCATGAGATATTTCTCTCAAGTCATTCACTTCTCAAAGCCTTCTGCAACTTGAAGATTGCAGTAGAGCTGACTTTTATGCCTTATTTTAGTAGCTCTCTCTCCTTTGTCAAAGCTGTCACATTCCTTGGAGACATTTGGTAGCTTTTCAACTTACTAAACATTTTATTGATTAATTAATGTCCCAGCTTCATAATGCAAAACATCTTTGTGATAAACTATTCCTCTACTAGATCCACAATTCAGTGCAGACCTTTCTCTCTCACACTATCTTACCCAGCTGACCTGTGCTCAAATTATACTTTGCCAAATAGCTGATAACAGTTTTTGCTAAAAGGCAGATTCAAACACACAAACTGCTTTGAAAGAATACTTAGACTGATTATGCCTCATGTGCTGACATCACAACCATGACATTTTGAAACAATGAACATTTGGAAAGCTTCACTGAAGAAAAACTGATTTATCAATCTTGCTTATGACACTTCACTCATCAGTTCAGGGCTGCCAGCTCTCAGAATTATATCTTGCAGTAAGTATTAGGCATCTTTTTTAAGCCTGGCTCATGCAGTCAAAAAAATCCCTAGAAACTCTAGTTTTTTTAAATATCCCTTTAATCCTTGCAGAGATGACTGAAAATATGAACCCTAAAGGCTCAAAATCGAGAAGGGAATTAAAACGACACAGATTTTGATTTTCTTCTTGGGCTTGACAAGATTTTTGAATTTTCAGAGCTGACAATATTTCTGGCAGCTAGGCAGGAGTACTGATGTTCTCTCATCCATGCACTTGATCAAGCCCTGTAGTGCTGCTATGCTTTATCACTGTAAGAAACCACAGACTTTTAAAAAAAAGTTCTCTTTCCCTGATCTATACAGTCCATAAATGCAACAAAAGGCAGGCACTTCCTCTTCTACCATGGTCCCATAACCTCCTGCTTATCTTAGCTTTTCTTTTCCAAGACTTAGGAAGTCTTCTCACAAATAAGCAATAATCTCGTTTCCCCAGCCAAAATGCTTCTCTGCACCCATCTCAGTCTGAACCCATCACTAGGAATAATCTTTCACTTTCCTGAATTCCAGGGTGGGATTCATCATTTGCAATTGCAACATTAATGTTTCCATATCCCTAAAAAGCAGGGAGCTTAGGCATCATGTTTAACAAAATACTTATAACCAATATGAAAATATTTTTTTTACTATTCATTTAATCATGTTTCATTAGGTATGCTAGGTTGTTAAATATAACAATTAAATAAATTGCAAGTACAAGTGAGATTTCCCAGCTATCATAATTCAGCTAATGTTAAATGGCCAATTCAATCAGTAGCCCAAACTGTCAATTAAATGTCATTTTATTGTTTTCAAATATTTATCAGTTCTTAGCTAGCACATGAACAAAGAAAACTCAATTCAATTGTCAGCAGAAACAGACTGTCATCTGGCACAGGAAGCCACATGGGAAAGAAACTGAAGTTCAGAAATCCCAAAAGATACCCTTGAAAATAATGAATATTAAGGATTTAGTTTCTAGAACAATTTCCAAATATATATATCTGCAGGTTTTCCAATTGCATTCTTTATTTACCCTTGGAAAATCCTGTTTTGTAGTCAAAGTTTTCTCTAGAAAATAGTCAGATTAGTAAAAATGCTATTTTCTGAAATTGTATCATCACTAAATAGCATCATGATTACCTTTTTCAGAACTGTCAAACAAGCATCACAAATGGAACAACTGAAAACTTAAGAATTCTGCATTTTACAGGGGCAACTTCCAACATTTTTGTTGTCGTTGTTTATTCGTGTTTAAGATTTCAAGACTTTCCCCCAAATTTAGAGCAGGAATCAAGACTGACACTGACAAGTGAGGTAGCAGCTTTTGTTTCCCAACACTTTTAACCAACGATGTCTTTAATTCAGAGACCATTTGTGAACTAGGCTGGATACTACAAATGTTTTTTCAATCCTGCCCATGTTTTGAACGGGGCGCATGGCTCAGGTGGCAGCTGTAGCTGTGCTAAAGATATTCAAAAATGTTTCAGGAAATGGGTCTGTATCCTAATCCTCACTCTCCCCCCTCTAGTATATGAAGAATTTCTGCTCTTTTTTTTCCTTATTTTAAGAAAACAAACAGACAAACAAAAAACCTAGAATAAAGAAGAAAAGCAATAGGCAGATATCAGCATCTTAAAGACTAACCTTGTAAATCAGTGCAACTACAGAGGCTATGACAGAACCTTCAGTCACAGCATAACACACAGTACTGATCAACCTGGAACTCTTGTCTTTTGAAGGTTTATATGAGATCATGACAAATTCCATGAGAAAGTCATGGGACTGTAAAAATTTTAATTTTTTTGAGTTTCTCATTTCATAGTTGTAGCCCTGCCTTACATTCCTACCACTGCAAATTTTCCTCAAGGAAACTGGAGAGTACAAAGAAGGGGAGAAATCTCATGTCCACTTTTGAGTTTGCCCTGCTTCATAAACTCCATGGACCAAAAAATTCACACAACTCATCACACCTCTAGTCTGTCAACAGCAGAAACAAAATTTAACAGATTACCCCATCTCTTATGCTATCTTAACTTTGGTAGAAAAAGTTCTTGCACAACACCTTGAGCAAGCATAACACCATGATTTTCTAATGCTGCTGCTGGGCCAAGCATTCATATACACTAGCACAGATTCTCTCATTTAATCATTCCCTGAAGCAGCAGTAAAACAGACATCCTGCTACCCAGATGCACTAAGCCAGTACACAAATAATTTTAACTCTCAAGATATCACCTGCAGGATAGTTACCACTTATTGGAAATCTGTTTTATCCAGCTTTGAGAAGAAAATTTCTCTGGAAGTAAGAAAAACTCTGGTATTTCAATAACCAAGCAGTATCTATTCCTTTTGTAAGAAAAGAAACTAAAATAGAAGAATTCACAGTGTCTTGGCTCCAAGAGCAAGTAGAGGTAGGTCACAAGTTTTTTGTGATGATTTTCTAAAGTCATTTCACTCTGCTCTAATGTAACTGCATTCAAGGTCTCCTTTCACTGTGCACTGAACAGTGTCCTCCCAGTTCTGCAGGGGTGTTCACCAATTACTTCTGCACCAGGTAAAGTTTTTCTAACTGCATCTTGAATTATACTACAAATTTGAAGAAGATCCATGCCTACTTACACTTGCTATAGCATCAGGTATGTTTACATCAAAAGGGAAAAAAACCTAATCACTAGTGACTCCATTTTTGCTCTCAGAACAATCTGTAGGGGTAGTACACAGGCTGATCTATTGCCTGGTCCTGCCATGAGAGCTTATCTAAATTGTCTGAATGAATCCTGAGTAACAGCAGAGGAATGGTTTATTAATGCACATTTTCTAGATATGAAAAACATTAAGCAAACCTGAAACTTTGCAAAGCTCTTATTGCAGCAATGACCAAAAAGGAAAAAACAAAACCAAAAAAACAAAAACCAAAAAAAATAGCTGCCAGTTATTCTCAGGATATCATAAGTTCATTATGTGATGCAACTTCCATTCTTAAAATACATACAGACCCTCTGAAATAAAGCACACTACACATATTCACAGAATTTATTATAGATAATAAGGATTTACTTGCCATTCTTGGGCATTAACATTAACAAGTATTCTGAAAACCAGCTCATGTCAAATACCAACTCAGTCTGCGTTTTGCTAGTTTGGTTGGCTTTTGTTTTTGTTTGTTTTCTTTTTGGTTTGGTTTCCTTTTGCTTTGTTTTGTTTGGATTTTCATTTGGGTTTTGGGGGGGGGGCTGGGTTTTTTTTAATACCTTAATGGACTTCATATTCTGTTGATAAAAGGCACGAACAAGGAAAGCATCAGCTGTTTTGCCTCAGCCAAATCACATTAATAATTTACCACAGCATACTGCAGAACACTGAAATAAAAACACTGCTATTTCTCCAATGTGCATAAAAATCATAGGGAATTTATTCAGTGAAAGCTATATTTGATATAGGCTTAATGAATTATATTTCAGATGTATTCCTGTGCAAGAGAAATGGTTGGGAACAAATAAATCAGTGCCCTAAAACTCTGTCAGAGAGTGAACTCATTTGGAAACTACAGCTGTTGCGCTTTAGAGATTTGGATTAAAATCCATCATTATCTTTCAGTTAATACTCTTTCATGGACCAATCAGCAGTCATATGGTGTTTACCAACCCCGGTCACTTAACCCACTTGAATGGCCTTTGTGCTATAATTTGTACTTCAATACAATCAGATTACTTCTAATCTAAATGATTTGCATCCTTTATGGGACAGATAAACGCTAATCCCACAGTTCCTAAAACATAGCAAGCCTAAACAGTGCCTGTACAGCATCCACTGTTTTCTGTTTTAAGAGAATATTTCATTCAGGTTGAGAGATACTTGATCCGATCACACTGACCCTGCCTTTTAGATAGTCATAGCAAATTGCTTACATAGACAAAGCTGAAAGATTTATCAGTAAACTCCACTACTCAAATATACAAAATCAGCAGCATTTAGTCAATATATTAATACTTAGAAAACACTTCTTGATAAAATTATTTCATGAGAAAAAAATATTATTTTGAAGTAGGCTAAGCAAGCAGAAACATTTTAAACTCCTTGCTGAACAAGGAGTTACACATGGGAACAACCCACAGTCCCCTGTTTTCAATTTTTAGTCTTACTTCTTCGGAATGATTTTCCAAGGATTCAAACATTTTAAAAGTGTCCTCAGTCATTCCCGTTCTTCAGTTAATCTTGGATGACACTTAGACTCATACTGTAGTGCAATTTCTTCCAACATCTAATTACATTTAACAGTAATACGCTTAGGCTCTGATCTCACAAATGCTTCTGCACAGGTGGATCAGTGAGCATGCGACAATCACCCTAGGAAAAGAGGGACACAGAGATGCAAGGATATTTGTATGACTGGAGCCAGGTAAATCAGTGTATCTGTATCTTGAAAAATAGCAGTAAGGAACAAGAACCATTGGATAGTTAAGAAATAACCTCATGGTGACAGCATGTGTACAGACACCTTCATACATAGAAGTATTACTGATTCTATTTGATTATATTCACATTCTCCAAGAAACATATTTCTTTCCCAGGAGAATTTGTAACTAAAATTTCAACTCCCCACAAAACATACCATGTTGTAAAATAAAACAGGTATCTCAAGTTAACCCAGGATGAGATTACTCAGCCCTGGATAAAACATTCCCAAAGAAAAATTCAGATGCTGAGTGATCCTAATTGCATCTGTAGCTATTACTTTATGCAAATCTAAACAAATTTACTTACAATACCTCAGCAGAGTGCTTGTATTTAATATTAATTAAACTCTTTCCTAGTGGATGACCTAAACTAGAAAGCAAAAGTCGGTTTCCTTACCATATTCTCATTCACATGCAGAGCTGCTCTCAGCAGGTGACCTCAGTCTACCTTGTAACAATAGGCAAGATACACAAAGAAAATCAGAAACCACCACCATTGAGGATATTCTATTTTGCAACTGAGATACAAGCCTGACACACAAATTTTTAAAAAGCCTCCATCCAGATTTGAGAAGAGTGAGGCAGATCAACTTATATAGCAGCACATAGGGCAGGAAGGAGATTGCTGAATGGAATTTGCCATTCTGGCACCAAGAATTTCCAGGATTATTCAGAGAATGGCACATATGCTCCTTACTCCACTATGGAAACAACTCTTTTAATGTTCCTCATACTTGGAGCAGGATCCCTACTACATACTACAAACCAGCCTCCTTAAAAGATCTAGCAGAAATTACAGCTTGTTTGACATTTCCCAGAAGTTGTAACAATCTCAAAAATGCTGGGAAAACTTTCATAATTCACTTGTAGAATTAAAAGCTAACACATCTCCAAATATAGATTCTAAGAGGACTGATCTACCATCCCAAGAGCAGTAATCATTGCTTTTCACTAATTTCTCAAGCTCTGCCACAACTTCAGAAGGTTAGGGTTTTCCTAGAATACTGTATATCTGTTATCTTCAGATAAAGTGCAAACTGCAATTGTAAAATGGGAAGTCACAGTTTCTGTTCCATTGACACTTAAAAGAATGACAGGAATCCAATGTCCAGAAGCTGAAGATAAAGATACAGCAATGATCTCCACAGCCCACTCACACAATTAGATGCACTGCCCGTGCTTGGAGGACAATGTGAAGAGCTTTTTCCCAGATATCTGAAAATTCATGGATTGGCTGTGCTGAAGACTGTTTGCTCCAAAAGAGGTTGTGAAATCCACAAACAGTGAACAAATATTTATGAATGAGAAAGTGATCAGAAATTTGAAGAACGAACGGCTGGCTATACAGAGGGCATTACATTGCTCTCTTTAAACACCAAAATATACATCAGAAACCACATTTCCCCATCAAGGACATAGGTAACGGTCTTCACTCACAAACAGCAAAGGTACCACACAGTACCTTAGCAGAAGGTGATAATTCTAAAAACAGAAACTATGAAACTGCACAGCAAAATTAAAAGGACCTCTCATTCTACTCCTGTATTTCAGATATCCCCCCAGTCTGCCCAAACAGATACCAAATTATTTCTGCAGATAAAAACCAGGCTGAAGTCAGCTCACTTCTGCCAATAACTCCGTTTTTTCCCCTTATCAGGCCAGGATAAACACTTAACACTTAGATCACTTAAACTATTAGAATCCAGAATTAACTAAACTGAGGATTACAGTATCATAGTTGAGACTATCAGAAACATTATGTCAAAGATTTATTTCATAGAATCATAGGATGCCAAGGATCTCAAGGATCAGCTTGTTCAACCCTTCTAATATTACTGTTCATAAAGATGTCCCAGCATCCTGTCAAGCTGAGAAGTAAAACTTTCCAAATTGGGTGAATCCACCAATTCCCCTGAGAGACCATTCCACTTTCTGACTGATCTCATAGTGAAAATTTTCCCTCTTTAGTCCAATCAGAATCTCCCCAGGAGCAGCTTGTGCCCACTGCCCCTTGTCTTGTCCATTTGACTCCTGGTAAAGAGGGAGTCTCCAACTTCTTGGTAGCCACTTTTGAAGTACTGGAACATTGTAATAAAGTCCCCCATCTTCTCTCATCAAGGCTGAACAAACCCAATTTTCTCAGCCTCTCCTCATATGGCAGGTTCTCTAGGCCTCTGATCATCCTCATTGCTCTTCTTTGGACCCTCTCCAGCCTCCCTGCATCCTTTTTGTACAGCATGGACCAAAACTGAAGGCAATTCTGCCTGTGCAGTCTGACAAGCACCAAGCAGAGCAGTATGATGACTTCTTTATCTCTGCTGGTGATGCTCTTGTTGATGCAGCCCAGCATCCTGTTGGCTTTTTTGCTGCTGCAGCACAATTTATTTGTAAAGACAAATGTTCTGTAAGAAACAGAAACATAACTAGAGAAACTTCAGGTGTAATACCAGACTACAGAGGTGAAAAAGCTACAAAGTAGCCACTTGAAAAAACACTCCCCAAAATCCCTTAGCTTACAAAAACAATTGGCCTGCTAAGGGTTTTCCATCCCGTTACTGGAATTACGTAATGCTGGAATACTATTTCTCTAGTATCAAGAAAAAGTTAAAACTAGATTCTAAATAGGACGAAACAGCAGCATCTTCCTTCCTCACTCCAATGAACTTTATGTGACAAAGAACAAACACACAAACCACAGCAACAGACTTTTAGGTCCTTGCCATAATAAATGAGAAGATGCTTACAGCTGCTTTCTTCACTTCCAGCCCTGGTCACCTAGCTAGGGGAAACTATTAACAACGAAAGGTGTGAACTCATTCTAGCTTTCCACTTCATTAAGTCATATATCATTTTTACATGGGAATCATGGTGCTATAAATCATGTGCGACAGAATGAGAGCTAATTAAAGGGTCAGCTAATCATATAAATTTGCATTACTGCATAGCAGAGAACTTTAAAATTGGCCATATTTGGTATAAAATAATGTCAAGTGTTAAAAGACATTTCAAGCAGGTATGTATTTTCTTCTAAGAGATGGGTATTATTATCTAAAAGACAGATAGTTAATTTGCTGGCGTGGAAGCCCCATGAAACCCTGAGTCAGCCTTTTTTGTTTGGTTGGGGGTTTTTGTTGGTTTTATTTGTTTTAAATAAGACACTTAACTCTGCCTTGCACAGTGTTGCATGTGGTCTTTGAACTTAGTCAATTTTTTTCCAATGAGAAGGAATTCCTATGCTTCTAAGAGAGAAATTCACAACCCAAGAAATCTCACTGTGGTAAAGCATTAATCAAATGCACATAAATCAAACAGTAAAACTTAAGTGTGAGGACTTGAGGCTATTTACAGGATTTTTTTGCTAATAAGGTATGGTTTACTTGAGAAAAACCAATCTATTTCCTGATACCAGATTTCTCAGTCAATAAAATTACATGGTAAAATATCCTTTTCAAAAGTTCAGAGATAAATCTGATCTGATATATATATATAATTATATACAGTATATATAATACATATGTAAATCTATTTTTGTGTGTGTATATATATATATATAAAATACAGCCCAACAGGACTTTTAAGTATGAATAACACTGCTGTGACAGCTGGAGCTGAAACCTGTTATACCAAGGCCATATAAAAATACAGCATGAGGATGATCCTCTAGAATGCCAAGAACTTTTTCTCTAAAGGATTTTTAGAGAGAAATGGATGTTTTATTTTTATTCCTCCACCTTTTCAGTAAAGTATAATTATAGTTAGTAAAGAAATGCATTAAATACAAAAAAAATCTTAGATACTTTATTATGTTTATACATTAAAAAAAAAAATCAGTCTCAATAGTGTGCAATACAGGGAACAGTCAAGTGATTATATGGCAGTTTTATAACACTCCAGTTTCATAACATGGAAGAACAAATGTTTCTGCACTCTAAATGGATACACAGGCTTGACAACTAAGCTTTAAAATTAAAGAATATTATTTTATTCTACTGAAGTGAAAAAAAATTATGTGAAAAGTTTTTAATAATACTTTTATTTTGGACTTGACTGAATGGAAAAAGGGCTTAAATACATTTTTATTAAAAATAGGGCAGCACATAACTGAAGATTCACATTTTCCTGAGGTATTACAGGTACCTCAGCGAGTCAGTGGCCACTTTTGCAATTTGTAAAGCTGTGCTGCAGTCAGGAAGAGGGTCAGCAATCAGCAGGTCAAATTCTAAAGCTCATTGAGCCAATGCAGAAGAAATCAGAAAAGCCAAGAATTACAACTACTGAAGGAAATGCCAAAGACCAAGTCATTAAGGTGCCTGAGGGGACAACAACGAGGCAGGTGTGGAGGACAATCAGGAGCAGCAGGGACAAGCAGCCAGTCAGCCCATGAAGCTTTTCCATGATCAAACCTAAAGGATCCCAAGAAATCTCAAGAAAGATTTTCATCTTCAAGCTAGCCTACCAACTCTAAGCATTTGGCAGTACTCTGAAAAGTAAATTAAACTCCCTATGGCTTCCCAACGCCCTTGGAAAACAGTAAAATACAAGTCCTACTAACAAGCATTTTAGAGAGACGTTGAGAGTGCTTTAAAAAAAAATCACTAATGCCTAAGTGAAAAAATGTAAGTTGAAACGATCTTTTTAAACAAAATTAAAAACTTTAATGTCCAATGCCAGCTACTTCATTCTTATAACTAATTTTAAAATACAGGGGTTTTTTGCAACAAGTTATTGACATGAAAGGAATTTGAAGGTTCTCATACAACGGAAGAAGCAGCATGAAAGTAGCAACACAACAATAAGTCAAAGGAACATGTTTTTTAAAAAAAAGTCAAAAATAATCAGAAAAATTCAAAACTTTGATGCAGTGTCACTAGATTTCTATCTAAGTAAAGACAAAAGCCACTCTACAGAAAACCATCATGTTGACGTTACAACCACACTATTTGGTAGTAGTGTTCAAAAGCAAATCTGCCAAGACCCCTGTGCTCAGTATGAGACATGCTTCTGACCCCTAATCCCCATGACAGTCCCCATATTTATCACAACATAGAACAGCCTCTGATCAGCTGTGAACATCACACCAGACAGGAAGCACAAACCCCACATGCCCCTGTGGGCCACAGGCTCATTGCAGCCTTTCTATATCATGTCATCTGGGATTTAATGCCAGCACATTTTTTTAATGCTTTTTTTAAAAACATTTACCAAATCAGATTAGTATAAATCTTTTTCTCTGAACGAGAAGGACTTTTTTCCTGTTCTTCCTCAAGATCTAGGTGTCCAGTTTACAGATGGAGAAGAAAACTAAAATCCTTTCTTATAAAACTACAATGTAGAAACTCAATCAATATTATAACTTACAGTTAAGAAAACAAGGTGAAAAGCTTGAAAACTACAAAAAACAAGGGAGGTCCATGAGGTCTGAGGGCACTTCTACCCTTCTCCAGCACTTTTGAACTGCAACAACAGCCACCAAGCTATATGCAGAAATATAATGCAAACTCAGTGAAAGAGTTAAAACCAGGCATTACAGCACTCCTGTTCTGTCTGCCTCTTATTTTCTCCTCCCCATTCTATTTGAGCTACATGATGAATTGTAATTATGAAGGGGACAATTGAGATTCACATATGGCATTGCAAAATAGTTACCAATATAATCAAATATTTACATAATTTCTGTCAACATTTGTTGTTACTGATCACCAATGCAACCTTCTTTGATGCTTGCCAAAGTTGGTAAAGCTCCATTGTCTGGAATCTATTAAATGATTTTTGTAGCATTCTTAAGTTTGCGAGACTAAAAATCCACATGCCAAGCAGAACTTGACTTGAAATGTTTTCTCAGACTTGTTTGAAAGAGAAAGAAATGACAGTGTAGGCAGCTCTTGCCCAGCCTTTCAGGAATTACAAGATCATGTTGTCCCTTTCCTCGCGGATTGAAGGTGAATTGAGACAATCAACAAAATTCACAGGAAGAGCTACCTCCTGAAAAAAAACACCTAATTTCCTGTAGAAGTTAAAAGAAAAGCAGAAGACCGCAAGAGAAAACAATTTTCTCAAGGTTAAGGCACTCGAGTGCTGCAGTGTAAGACCTCTGTAGCCTGGGTTGTACCACAGAACTGCTAGCACTGCTTGGCAAGTTGCTTAAATCAGTCCTTCCACAATCACTACTTGCACATGATTTTCTGGGAGCCAGACTGGATGACTGTAAGCTGTACTATAGAGAAGTGCTGAATGTTCATGCTGTCATATAAGGAAGCAGAAGCCCTGCACTGAACACATGCTCCATCATCCCAAGTGTTGATGTACCAGTCCCCACAACTCAAAACGGAGCATCTTGTATTGCTCATCTCTTGCTGTGCTTAAGCTCCCCCCACTTGTCAGGAGAGGGCCATTAATTTATGCCATTGGAGTGTTGCAAAGATAAATATTTTATTTTTTTTTACTGCTTAAGAGGCACACAGCTACTATAGACTGAGCACCACTGAAAAGCCCACGTTCTCAGAATAATGGTTGAATGACAAGCCACCATCACCAGAGCCAGGGAGAGTCATTTGTCAGTAAGCAAGCACAACTGATCCTGTGCACAAAGCCTGGTCATAGTCCCAAAAAAGAAAGGAAAAATTACTTGTGATTATACACAGCTCAAATAAAGTTGGCATGTCCTAATTTTCCAATAGTTAACTTTGCAACTTTTAAGTTATCCTAATGCTGCTTGGTGTCTATTACATGGGTATTCTTGTTTCTCTGATTAAGAAGAGACTGAGTAAAGCATCAAGCATGGTATTGACTGTGTACAGGGCCCACAATCTACCAAATAGGCAGCTGTCTGGCATAGACTGCACCTGCATTGCAGATAACAAACTGCAGAAATAGACAAAGGCAGAATTGCCTTCCGAAAAGCTTTGACACTGATATATAAGGGGTTTTCTTATGGGTTTTCTTAACTAACAACATTCTTTAAATAATCTCATTTAAAATAAAGAGGAACTGCATCTAGGCACTTACACACATTTGCGGTTTCAAGTCAAAGATTTCCCCATCCAGTTATTATCAGGTGGCAAAAAGAAAGACTGCAATTTTCAGGCAATCACGCAAGGATAGAAACTAGGTACTCCTTAGCATTTCCATTATAAAGTCCCACTAGAAGGTTCCCATACCTACTTTGGAATTTCTGCCACACAAGGCAGAGTAAGACCTTCAAGAATGTTTATTTAATGACTTACCCAAACTCATCTTCTCTTGGATGTATCTTGATAATGAGTCTCTATGCTCAAAACATTTTTCCCTGGCTTACAAAAACAAGCCCACTTTTTAAAGCTTAAAATCATGATAGATACAAATAAACACTGTAAAGTATATGCCAAGTTATATAAAAATCACATTATACTTTTTTCTAACTGTTCCCATTTTGAAACATACTATACTAATGCTGCCTATCACATCACTGATTCTTAAACTAATTTATCTTTGAAATTGTATCAAATCATAATAGAACTAAGAACACCTGATAGTCTACTTTATTTAAGTGGGTTATACTGAGAAGTGTCAAATTAAAACTCACCATTATGAGCTGTTAAAGTCTCCTACCATATATTTAACTTTCTGGTACCTGCACAAGTGAGAACGGTGGGACCTATAGTCATATACACTTCTGCTATAAATTCATTATATCTTACAAGTTTAGTAATGCTGAGCAGTGCTAAGGATTCTCTAAGTGGCATTCTTTGCTGGGACTCAGTACCACAGCAGCCACCATTAAGTAAATCAATTATTAACCACTTGGCCTGAGAAGACTGGTTGTAGAATAGTAGCATTTTTTCTGCCACGAAACACCAAAAGCCTCACAAACCTTGAAAAATCACGACATTAAAAAAAAAAAAAAAAAAAAAAAAGGATGTTTTAACATCACACCATAATCCAAGCTTCAGTTCCATTAATTTTACTTTGCTCTTGTGACCATAACCCTATCATTTCAGTCCATCAGCACCTGTAATAAGCAGTTACATAGTCCTACCTTACACAACTTATCTTAGTCTTGGAAGTACCACCATCCCTCTCACATAAATGCAATTGGGTGAATGCCATCCTCTTACCACAAAGTCGGTTGTCTTTGAGCTTTGTGGTTTGTTTGCAAAAGAAGACTTTGAGATATCTCTCATAGTATTCAGTAAGGGACAAGATCCCCCTTTTTCACATGCAGAACAAAAGACTTAGTTGCAAGTGTACCCCAAGTCCTTCATACTTTCAGCACTGGTATGTCTGCTCCAAAGAGTCTGATAATAGAAAGGCAACAGTAATGAAATGCTGTCTAGTACCTGCCAAAATCACAGCATTTTACCAATACAGCGATCTTGTCATCTTATCACACAGCAAAATCACCAGGTCTAGAAAATTGTGACTCAAGATGCATAATTATGCAGATCCTGCAAATGGCCACAGAAGAATATGCATTTCACCTGTCTGTAAACTTAAGCCTATTTATGCAGTCTCTGTGCAAGGCAGACTCACATTTTCTAACCTGTGAGACACTGAAACAGAGAATACTATGCAACTGGAAAGAATGTAGATACATAAAGTGGGGGAAAAAGGACTGTAGGTGCCTAAAGCTTCTACTTGGACTCATGTTTAGCTAGCCCTCTCACTTTAATTCCTTATTATAAATGTGAAACACCAAAAATGTCGTTAAGAAAGTGTGATTGGATAATTTTACTGAAAAAATTAATGTTTTCATGATAGCCCAATTTGCTCATATCCAAATGACCATCAATAATGTGAAGAGGACAGTTCTGCCTAGCTGTGTGTTAGCACCACCTCTCATTACAAGGTCAGTTTGGTTGTTCAGCTGCAGCAAACTGGTAAGGTACCAATATTAGAATCATAGAATCATAGAATTGGCTGGGTTGGAAGGGACCTCAGAGATCATCAAGTCCAACCCTTGACCCACCGCTGTGGTTGCTAGACCATGGCACTGAGTGCCACATCCAGTCTCTTTCTAAATATCTCCAGGGACAGAGAATCCACTACTTCACTGGGCAGCCCATTCCAATGCTTGATCACCCTCTCTGTAAAGAAATTCTTTCTAATGTCCAACCTAAACCTCCCCCGGCACAACCTGAGACCTCTTGTGCCCTCTTGTCTTGCTGAGAGTTGCCTGGGAAAAGAGACCAACCCCCACCTGGCTACACCCTCCTTTCAGGGAGTTGTAGAGAGTGATGAGGTCTCCTCTGAGCCTCCTCTTCTCCAGGCTGAACAGCCCCAGCTCCCTCAGCCTCTTCTCATAGGATCTGTGCTGGAGTCCCTTCACCAGCCCAGTTGCCCTCCTTTGGACCTGCTCCAGGACCTCGATATCCTTCCTGAACTGAGGGGCCCAGAACTGGACACAGGACTCGAGGTGTGGCCTCACCAGTGCTGAGTATATTGATAAGCAAAGGACTGGAACTGCACTGATATAGTTAGATTGGTTACAAGGCTTCTATTTCTACAAGCCTTGACAGCTCAGGTTCTCTAATGAATTTTTAACATGTCAATTAATTTGCTTTTAGAAAGCAATTCCAGCTTTAGCTGATACATAAGAAAAATCACAGCTGCATGCAAAATGTACAATGTATGTGTTAGAATTCTATGTTTTATGTTTGAGAAATTCAAAAGAATTATTGCAGACTATCTTGATAAGTACATTTATCTGGAAAGGAAACACAGTAAAATTGCCAAAGTTAATGGGCATGATTCATCACTTTTGGAAATACTAGTTCAACTTCATGAAGTGTGATGTATTGCAGAGCATAAGGAAAAAAAAAAAAAAAAAAAAGCCCTTTTTGGCAAAGACAGGGGCCTCCTGTCATTAAAAGCTACATTGTACAAAAAAGAATTACTGAGTATTTTGTTTCTTGCACCAGCATACGATTGATACCATAGATTAAGTAATGCTAACATAATAACATATGCCTCCACTGAGTGTAATGGTATTCAAATACTAGCTACTGCTTTGCAGCACTTCCTCTAACAACAAAGAATGATGTCAAATGAGCGTCCTGTGCAGATACAATTTTTGTCATTATTCCCATTTGCTATGTTCATGACAATTAAAAACCAAAAAAAAACCCAGATAAATTTTATGAAATACATTTTTAAAAATCCTTGCAACACAAAATAAGAATATTTTAGATGTTTTGGTTTTTTACAAAAAAAACCCATTTTTAAATTATAAAAACCATAAACTTACTATAGTAAGATTACCCATGCTCTGTGAAACTAGAAATATTTTACTTTTGACAAGAACATATAAATTTTGTATTGTCAGCAAAATAACAACAGAAAATAGCCCTTCAACCAATATTTCAACTGCATTTGTAAAGTGAGGCAAGAAGATATATCTAGAGAGATATTAGCACACAGGACAGTGATGTTCCTGTAATTCCCTCAACTCTCTGTCCTCAACTTGAGTATAAAAGATGCAAATACAGTCTATAGATTTATTAAAGATTTCCCTTTGTTAGCTGGGATATTACAGCATTTAACAGCATTTAGCAGTCTTAAATGCTGTAATATCCCAGTTAACAAAGGGAAATCATTGCTGCATCAAAGGTAACAGAGGATCCCACCTGATAAGATACTCATTCTTCTACCTTGCTGACTAACAGACTAAGTGCTACAATTTACAGAATGAAATACAAAAGTTACAGGGCTAAAATATTTAACTGCTACAAGCTGACGTTCAAAGAATTTCAATGGTTTCAGAGCATATAAGGAAGTGATAGGAGAATTTCAGAAAGCAAGCTGTTCAGACTGCAAATTCATCCTTTCTTCCCATTAACTACAGGTGACCTAAGCTTTGTAGTGTATTCCAGTACCCTAGAGAGAACTTCGCACTGCAGTTGCTCTGTTCCATCCCAACACAGCCTGACAAATGCTTCAGGATTTGAGACTACCACAGTGGTACCATATGTTCATTTCTGAAATAACACTAATGCCTCATTTCATAAACTCTCAAACTCTTGGAGCAAATCTTCTCAAACCACAGTCCCTTGTGATAACCTGAATTGCAAAGACTGCAACAACAGTTACGGATCTCTTAAGGTTTATGTAGCAATCCACACTACTTCTTTGAAATCCTAGGACCAGCAGAGCTAATTAACAAGCCTACATTCCCACAAAAGATTATCTTCCACTAGGCTTTTTCCTGCTTTTATACTTCCCTATCCCTGAGCAACTGTAATTGAGGAGGAAGATATCCTCGTAGATATCCCCAACTTAACTGGAAAAATCTAAAAGAGAAAGAAAAAGATGCAGACAGTTGAGCACAGCTGGTTAAGAGAGAGAGAGATTCTGGTGTGAGCACATTCACCCATGGTGAGAGAGCAAGTGTGTGGTACAGATGGAGCACAGGGGAAACAGGCAGCTTCCACTAGTGTGGAAAGAGGCAAGATGGCACAGTCTCTTGATGTCAGCTAGTTTTTGTTAAAACTTTTCAATTTACAAAGCATATAATTCATTGCAGAAAAACAAACAAACAAACAAAAGAAAACTTGGCAACTTAGTGAGGGATAGCAAGCAAGAGGATTATTTTCTTTCTTAACAGTTCTTCAAACAAAAGTAATTTATCTGATTTCATAAGTCCCAGTTCTTCTTCTACCTTCAGGGTTCACACTATCACATCAATGCTTGCTCACTGGAAAAAGTCAGAAGTACAGAAAACCCAGAAAGAAGTCCATAACACAGAGGAACACCTTATCAACCAAAAAGAAAAAAACCTCATCCATCTCTCCAAGCAGTTTACTGACTTGAAAATGAGAAGCATTATAACGCATTCAAATCCACCTAGCAGCAGCACTGGACTGTGCAAAAACACACCTTTTTCTCCTTTTTGGAACTGAAGTAACAGAGCAGGGGGCAACTGCATCCACTGAGCAAAACACGGCTATGAGAGGGAAAAGGTTCAAAGAGCACGTCCCCCTGTATTCACCAGTCTGGGCAACTCACCAGTGTCCAACTATTACTTCTCATTCTGGACCTGCAGTAGCCATCCTTCATTCACATCTATTGCAATCACACAGTAGCATTCCTATCAGCTTAAGGTTTTTACACTAGCTTTTCACATTATATTTCATTCAGATAAGAATACTTACAGGTTTCTGAATGTAACATGACTTGTTTTGCACATTGTTTTTGTACTTTGTGAAGGACATCACTGAAGTAGTAGTAAAGAGAATGGTAAATGCAGCTACCATTTCTTTCCTCCTATAAGTAGCGGTTAGCTGCAGTTAAAAGTTCACATTGAAGATTTATTTAAACTGGAGTGCTCACAGTTCCACCATTCTCTAACTTTTCCCTTTACAGACTTTTCAGTTCAAGCTTAACAATAAAGACCTACTGCCCAGAACATTTAAAATGAATGAAGAGTTCCCTAGTTTGTCAAAAATTAACAGGAAAAAAAAAAACCAAAAAAAACATTCCATGGCTGTCCTCACAGACAACATAAAACATAGCCTTGTACCCACCTTTCCCTAATATGCTTTGAAACGTAGTGCCACCAGGACTTAAAAGTTTAACATTTTAAGCATGCCACCACCTCCCAGAGGCTTGTGATGAATAAGCTTGCAAAGCCAAGCACTTACACTTATTACGAGTAATTAGCTCATCAAGGATGACTCCTTCACTTAGGTTAATTCCACCTGTGCTGAAGAAATTTGTCTTTCCCGAAGTCGTCATGATTTGCAAAACACGAAAGCCGAGCTCTAGCTCATGCAACTATTATTTTTAAAAGACATTCACAGTATGCAAGGAAAACAGAGCTCCTCTTCGCTTGGAAGCCCAGGACAGAAGCCCCACACCTTTCCGAGGTGAGGAAAAATGTTACGCAAAGCTCACGCACTGCTGAAGACCCTGACCTATTTAGAGACGCGCCTCAGCTTTGCTGGAGCCAAGCAGCTGCGGGTACAGCCACTCCGCCGGGGCAGGCGGAGACCCCGAGGGAACCCGCACCGCCGCCTCCTGCGGGCTCCGCTCCCCCGGCGCCGCACCCGCAGAGTCGGCAAAGTTTGCCCGGCGGCGCGGAGCGGGTGGGCTCGTCCGAGGGCTCCGGGATGGGCATCCCCGGAGCGCAGAGCGCTCGCCTCAACTCCTCCTCACCCTCCACCGCGCCGTGACATTGAGCAAGGTCCCCGCCGGCACCTGCCGAGCCCCGGGGCACCTCCCGCTCCTTACCTCGGCTGCCGGCGAGAGGCAGCGATGGAGGCAGCGCGGCGCCGGCGGGCGCGGCAGCCCCGCTCACGTCCGGATGGAGACGAGCGCGTCCCAACTCCGCCGGACCGCGGCGGCCCCCCTGCTACAGCCGCCGCCCCGGCGCATGCGTCCGCCCGGCCCCGGCAGCCCCCCCGGTCCCGGCCCCGCCTCAGCGGGCTCAGGTGGGGTGTGAGCCCGGGGGTCGTCCGCGAGGGCGGGGTCTGCGCGCTCGCGGAGGCAGCGGGAAAGCTGCCGGCACCTGTGGATGCGGCCCCGCGGCGGGCCTGAGGGGCAGCCGGCGGCAGCGCGGCGAGATGAGGGGCTGAGGGGCTGTGTCCTCGCCGCTGTCTGGGTGGCTCCGCTGGGTGCTGAACCGCCCCAAGGCGTGAACGCTGCCGCCGGGTCTCTGCCGCCGCTCCCGGGGCGGGCACGGTGCCCATCCCGGCGCTGCCGCACAGCGAGGACCCGGGAGTTCGGAGGGGGGACAAAACCAGGTGCTGTTGGAAGCAGTCTCCTCAAAGACGACGTGTTTATTTATGCCGGGCGAACGCAGAGGTTACTGTTACCTCAGATTCCTCTGGGACTCGTAGTGCCTGAAGCACCACAGCCGTGTGCCATGTCCCAGAAGCAACAGCTTAAAACCAAACCAAAACAAAAACCAACAAGCACAACAACCAGCTGGAACACCGTGCCCCCTGCTTTTCTTCCCCCACCCTGTAGTTTCTGATCATCAGGGGTTTCTCTCCGTTTCCTGAAGTGAAAAAAAGCTGCTAGTGAGGCTCCCACAGCTTTGGCTTTGTCAGCCCACCTGGGAGCCATGCAAAACACTGAGCATTATTATTAAGTTCTGTTTTGTAAATTGTACAAATCGTATCCTAAATATAATCATTAGAGTAGAAAACATCAGGTTTTGTGAGTATACTTAATAGAAAAATAGTAATAGCATAAATGATAAACATTAAAATCAACACCAACTTAAGTATAAACATTTTTGTAGTATCAGCTTTAATAATTTGAATATTTCTGTAGATCATGGAGCAAATGGGAGAAATGCTGCAGTAGGTAATTTGCTGTTCCTCTACAGAAAGAAAAACAGGAACATACAACACTGGAGAAAACCTTTCTGTATTTTAGTTTCAGCTTTGGGAGAAAAGCAGTAATATTTATTAGCATTAAGAATTGCATCATACCTTGTTTACAGTTTCATGTTCAATAAGTTCTTTTATAATTCAGGACAGGAAATTTTCAGAGTTTGAATTAATCATCCCATGAAAGCAATTGAATATGGCCCTTCTAGTGCTTTACCTACAAAAATTTGTTGCTCAGAAGAATCTGAACTCTAAACCATCCCTACGTGTTTTAGAAAGATTTGATGAAGCCTCCTCCAGAGAGAATGAGAAGCTGAAAAAAGAACACTCTTCTTTGTTTCCCAGAAATTCTGTGTTTTTCTGAATCTATACTGGCAGAATAAATGTCACAGTAGAAATATTCACCTACTGAAACTGGGTGCATTGAACTGATGGTAAAGAAGCTACAGTCTCCAAAGTATGCTCAGTTATCTCAAAATATCTATCAGGACTGGAAAAAAACAGCATATTTCTCTGCATATCCAACTATGGAGTCCTATTGTAAAAAACTGAAGATATTATGTCCATGCAGTATTACTTTTCTATGTAAGCAGCTGTTGTAGTTGCCATAGAGATGCTCTTCAACCTCAAATCAAAAGGTGGCCTACAATGACCATGCATCATATTTGCTGTTAAGATGAATATGTTGGAGAATCCCCATGAATACTACAACATTCCTCAGAATAAATACATTTCTGTTCATTCAGCTTATTATTTTAAAAATGGTATTTCAGTGAATGCTAACCATCAACCTCCAGCAGAGATGTAATGGCTGATGGGTAATTGTATAGGATGCTGAACACTTTGTGTGAAAATGTATCTTGTATCTATCTCTGAAAGAACTGTTCTCACCAGAAGCAGCAACATTTCAGCTGTAATTATAAGCATCTTTACAATGCATTTACACAGCAAGTTAAGTCTTCCAGTGTGCAGCCCACCATTTTTTTATTCCATCTCCCTCTCAAATGCTGAGCTTTAGAAGATGATATAGATGAGAATAATTGAAAATTTTAAGTGCCTTGTGATCAGCATTATAAAAGTGTCACATTCCATTTCTATCAAAAGGGTGCTGAAAGCACCCTAGAATTTAAGAAATTACAAAATTGTTGGACAATTAATATTTCTTCGGAGTTGAAGAATATCAAAATAACTGTAAAAGAGTTGCAAACAACAGGGAGATCATTCAATGAAGAAGAGTTTAGAAGAAGATGACCGGTCTGTAAACTCAGAGGGATCTCATGGATAGAAGAGGCTGCTACTTGCTGCATTTCCACTGAAAAATGCATAAACCAAGTTATAAAAACAGGTAGAGGTAGGAGCCTATCCTGAGTAAAGTAAAAATAGGCACAGTAGGAAGAAGATATGCATTTTATGATTTCAATGTATACAGAACTTTAAATTTGGCTCTACTAAAATAAACTTAGATGGCTTTTGTTTTTTGAAACATTCATCATTAAGAATAGATTTAGTGTGATGTGAATTTGTCACAAAAAGGAATAGATCCATGCAGAACAGTGCATGCAAGCAAACTTCATAGGGATGCCTGCAACCCAAGATCAGTTCAGGGAACTCAGGACCTGGGAAATATTTCCAGACAGACTGAATTATAATATTAAAGCTGGATGACATTTCATATCAGATTACTAGGACTGGTGACTACCGGGAGGCTTCAAGCAACCCTCACAAACTTGATCCAGCCTGCAAGCGACGTAGCGCAAGACATCCAACTAAATTTTCCTTTAGAAATCAGAGCAATTGCTGAGTTTTCTTCATTAATTCATTTTCTATGTAAAAAAGGCCTACTACTTTGAGGAAGTCTTCCTTTACTTGACTGTTGTACTATTCATGAGAATTAAGGCCCAATATTTTTTATTATTGCTCGTATCAAAAATAAGCTGCCTCTAAGCACCACAGGGCATTTGAAGTAGGGACAGCGGCTTTTTAAAATCTTAATCCCTCAAATGTTTATTTGCCTTTTTGGTGATCCCCATAAGGTCTATAATGCAAGGAACATCAATAAGGATAACGACTTCCAAGGCATATTACACAAGTCTGCCCCTGTGGAAATAAACCCAAGTGTTTCCAATGCTCCTTTTCAACTTGCTTCTCCAGTAACCTATTTATTTTTAGTCTTGGTGAGAAATGTTTCAGTGAAAGACTTCAGAAATGGCAAGCCCAGATGTTGAACTAAAGACAACAGGTAGTTATTATTTTCCCTCCACTAAGTACCGATTCTTCTTATTGTGGGAGATGTTTTTAAGTGATTATCTCAACAAGTCATCTTTCCCAGGGTAACTGGCCAGACTCTTTAAACTCGTTCTCTTGATTATCACTGATGATGGGCAATGTTCTTTGTTTGACACTAATAGTTTTGTCAACATGTAGATGGATAGAAAAACCTTGTGGTGTGACTTTGGCTTTTTTTTTTTCCCTGAAGATTTCCACCCATTTATATGGTCTTCAGAATTCATGTCTGGTAAAAGAATTTTAATAAAACACAGCTAAAAATCTATCTACTTACTTTAATGTGTGGCAAAAATATGGTGAAGAAAGTTCTCTTGATGACTGAAGTATGATCAAGCCTGAATCCTGATCAAGCTGAGATTATCCTGGTATTTTCTCATGACATTTCTTCAAAAGACTTTCTATGAGTTTTTCCCACTGACATGCAGTTCCTTGCTTGTTGTTTGTTTAGTGGTGTTTTATTTCCAGCAAAGAAGTTCTTTGGAGTTGTTTCTGGATCAAGTATTTTTTTAGGACTTTTGAAACCTCATTGATTTCCTCACTCAATTTAAAATTCACAGCTGTATGCACGGCTGGAGTTTTGGTTCCACTAAGGGAATCTGACATTTTATATCCAGATATGCCTCTACGTTTTCTATCTTCCTTGTTACTGCCTCTGGGGAAACAATCCCAGATTTAGTAGATCTCCATCTGCCTCCCCTGTAAAAAGAGACAAAACAACTGCTTAGCCACCCTGCTACTTGCTAACAAATCTCTCTTCATTTTTTAAGTATGGCAATGATTTATTGTTCTTCTTGCCTCGCATCTATATTTACTGGAGTCCCTGTTCTTGAGAAGCTTTTTGCAATTTGCTTTTAACTCTTTGCAGTTTTTTTTTCCCCTAACAGATTTCTAATCTCTTGGTGTTTTTAAAATGAGTTTAAGTGTTCCACTTGTCTTCCTAACTGATACCTTTTTTTTTTAAACTTGTGCTGGCTAGCTATAGTTAGAATGCACAATATCTGATGAATTTAGCTTAGGGAGGGTACCTGTGAATTATCTTCATTATTCAAAATTATTTGCTCAATTGTTTCTACTATTTTCTGAATTATCTGCCAACCATTCAATCATACATAACTACAGTGTTTATACTGGGTCACAGATAAGTTAATTCCCATGCTAGTGTTTCTATTTCCTGATTGCATATTGAATAAAACGATGTAGATTTAGATTATAAACTGTTTGACACTAGGAATTCTCTTTATTATTTGTCTACACTACACACAGAAAACTGTATTTATGAGCTACAACTAGGGTTGTATGTGCACATACAATAGAAATAAATAACAAACAGATAACCAGATGGTCACATCAACTCTTCTTCACAATTTATATATCCACAATTCTTTTCAAAATTACTTGTGAACAAATAGAGGTTTATACCAAGTAAAAATTATATTAAAAATGTCAATTCAGCAACAAATATTGTATTTCAATGAAATATCTGCATCTGTCCTTCATTACTTTCCAGCTATGTTATAGATTTTTATTTTTTGAAGGATATTCTTCCTTTGAGAAACTGAAGCAGAAAAAAGTGATCTAAAGAAAAATATTACATCTTTCCAAGTGCTTGAAAAGCAGCTAAGCCCTTCCTTTCTGTCACAATCTGTTCTAAGAATGAGAGCTCACTGGTACATATTAAGACTACTCAATGTTATCCCATCCCCTGAGAATGTCAGCTTCACAGATAACATAGAGACCTATTCCTCTGTGTAAGTGATTTATTGTTATTGCTGGGAACACCAGAGGTTTTGTAATTTAGAGGATAAATAACTCCAACAACAGACAGGGAAAATCCTTGCAAAAGAGAAGCAGATTTTTAAATTGTAATTCAGTTGAAAGAATAAGGTAATTTCTAGACAGGGAAGAACTATTAGGTAAAGAAATGCATTAATAATATAGGACTTAAGAAATTGTAAACTGGCAGAGGGAACATCTGAAAACCTTCTAGTAAAGTAGCCAGGTAGGCTAGGCAGATGGTATACTATTTGTTTTCAATACTTCATTTAACATAGAAACAAACTCTTCTTTAGCTGAAACCCAAGATCAATTAGAATATTTATTTCCCACAGTGTTCCTAAACCAAAGTTCATTAAAAATCACCAGGGGTTTTCATATAACAAATATGGAGTTTCTCTTCTATACTGCAGGTGAAAGATCAGAGCACCCCCTGAGTTCCCATCTGTTTTTGAAACTAATATTACTTGCCCTGCATAGAAAGTTCTCACCACTGTGAGAAGGGTGGTATAAGAAATGTGGCTAATGTGCTTGTCCTGTGGTGTCACTGAGTCAAACCCAAAGGTGATGTTTGCTTAGGTACCACAAAAATCTCTATTAATAAAAAAATTATGCAACAAAATAGGATTCTAAGAAAATATGAAATAAAAATACCTCTGGCTAAGGGATGGTTTCTTCTCTAAGAGGACTGCCACATCAAGAACAAGAGCCAAGCAAATGCATCATAATTTTGCCACTTTTCCCCTCATGGAAAACTAGGAAATACAAAATCCAATGCAAATGCTACTGGTTTAGATCACGCAGGAAACCAGCTATCTTCTATCTTGTGCTGTGGGTTGAAAAAGATACCAAGGCTAAGAGTAATCTTTCATTTTTTACATAGCTAAAGTTTATCTTGGAAAGTTAGTGTGAGTATAATAAGAAGGGTGGTGGTGAAAGACAGATTTCTCTTTACAACAGCTTCAGGACCCCCTCTGGACAACAAGAAGGGAAGAAAACATTACAAAAATGTATTGTGATCCCTAACTACAAGTACTCAAACTAACTCTATGCAATATGAAATCTCAATGCAACATGAAATCTCAATGCAACATCCAGAATTACAAAATAAATAACAGTCCTAATTAAAACCCAGGGAGAATTACTCTAGTGACAACAAGAATAGGATTTGGCTCTAAATGTAGCTAAATCTTAAGTAAGGCAAGCATTGCAAATTTGCCAACACAGGTGATATTTCTTAGCTACTTAACTGAATTGATATAGCATACAATAAAATTCTATGCATGGCTGTAGGCATATCTATTAAGTGCTTTATGCTGGTATCTGGTATTCCTTCTATGCAAGTTGCATTTTTGTACCAGATTATATGTATACACAGCAGCTTTACTGATACAAAGATCCACATTAAATTTTGTTCTAACATTACTTTTTTTTTTTTTTTTTTCCAAATGTTGTATCCCAAAACATCTTTGTAGGCGACATGGACAGTGCAATCGGTAGTCTCAGCAAGTTTGCTGACAAGACCAAACTGGGTGGTGAAGTCAACCCACTGGAGGGAAGGGATGCCATCCAGAGGGACCTGGAGAGGCTCAAGATGTGGGCTCGTGCAAACTGCATGAAATTCAGCAAGACCAAGTGCAAGGTTCTGCGCCTGGGTTGAGACAACCCCTTGCACAAATACAGGTTGGGAGGAGAAAAGATTGAGGGCAGCCCTGAGTAGAAGGACTTGGAGGTGATGGTGGAGTAGAAGCTTAACATGAGCCACCAGTGTGCACTTGCAGCCTAGAAAGCCAACCGGGTCCTGGGCTGCATCAAAAGCAGCACAGCCAGCCAGCCAAGAGATGATTCTCTGCCTACACTCTGCTATTGTGAGACCCCACCTGGAATACTGTGTCCAATAAGGACATAGAGCTCCTTGAGTGTGTCCAGAGGAGAGCCACAAAACTGGTCAGAGGGCTGGAGCAGCTCTCCTTTGAAGACAGGCTGAGGAAGTTGGGGTTGTTCAGCCTGGAGAAGAGGAAGATCCAATATCAATTTTTAGCAGCTTTCCAATACCTGAAGGGAGCCTACAGGAAAGCTGAGGTAGGGCTTTTTGCACCCTACAATTACTTTTTTATTAACCACTAAGTCCCATGAAAATTTTTAAATTAATTATCTTCCCTTAGATTGTTTGTATAAATCCTGTGCATTAAGATGTTAGGAGGAGATTAATTCCAATATAATAGAAATCATATCAACACCTCAATTCTACATCTGATTTTCTAGGCTTTATAACTCAGCTGAAAAGTTTCTTTTTCCCCAGCATGTTTTCATTCACTCATTTACTCACTCTGTAGAAAAAAGACACCAACAGACACAGCTTAATTATACACTAAATAGATCAAAAGCTGCCTCCATATGATTATACAGTTCCAAAAAGAACAGTCACCAAAATAGTATCCACCAAACCAAATTACATCTGATGTAACCACAGAGAAGCAGAGCAGACTGCATGTACAAGGTAGAATCTGCACTAGCTTAAGATCTGCCTTCAGAGAGGAGGTTTAGTGTATACAAAAGAATTTAGCTTCAGCACTGTCAAGAGAAAGAGAGGAATGGGATGCTCTCAGATCTCAGAACAAAATTGCTTAGACTACAGTTGCAGAGTAAAGCCATACCTAGTCTTGTGCTCCTCAGAGAGCAATGAGGCTGCTGGAGCAGAGGGAAGTGATTTCTGTGAAATTCTTCCCATCACTTGGCCAGATATGGGGCTGAACCACCCTTGTGGCCAGCAATCTCTGCAGGGCACTGGTTTATAACGTGTCAGGCACTGTGCTTCCTCAGAACTAGTAAAAAATTAAGCATGATGTAATTTCATGAAATCTTTGTTGGCTGTAGAACAAATCTGTCTCCTGGGTGTTGGTGTGCCAGTGACAGGCTGTAAGGAAATACAGAAGCAGTCCCAGGGATAAAGACAAGGCACAGACATCTCGGGGGATGCTTTTGAGGCCTATTATGGGTTTTGGAGAATGTGCACATTTTGGTATTAGATTTAAAGCTTGTGCCAGAAAGGGGAAATAAATTCCCCCTGCACTCCTACCATGTCCCTTTGATAGAAGTTCCACTCATGAATATTCTGCTTTCCATGTGGGTAAGAGAATGCACGTATACACATTTATCTACAAAACAAATGCAGTTTATATATCAGGGAGGTGTTATCAAAGTTGGTTCACCTTGTAATTATGCTGAGAAATGAACTGAATGGAATTTGAATAACTTAAAGTAAATGAGCTATTAACCCACAGGATATTTCATCAAATGATTCATACACTCTCGTGCACTCTCTCTTCCCTCTCACTTCACCATAAAGGTGAAATGAATGACTAAAGTTGATCAGGACATCAGCAACTGTGTCTGCAGCAGCGTTCAGCAGAATTGAAAAACAGCCTTCCTTATACCAAACAATCCAGATGTATTAAAACTGTAGGATTTTTTTTTTTCATTTGCACAACATTGGCAAATAGGAAAGAATCAAGCAAGACACTGGGTAGTCTTACTTTCTTATAACAAGAAATTCCTACTGGAAGCAGTCATAGAAATGAATTAATTCTGGGAGCAGACTGAGAGGAAGACAAAGAGATGCTTTACTTAGATCTACACCTACACAAAGTCCCTATCTCTCACAATTTTTAGCTCATTAGGGACAACATTTGATATTTCTTTCCCCAGTAGGCACAGGAAATAACTTTTTTTTTTTTCTTTTTTTTTTAATATGTGACAGTCTGGCAACTGCATGTCACACAGGCTGTTGTGTCTCAGCAAAGGAAACAATATGACTTGATTGTCTCTTTTGCCAGCCATCATCTCACAAAAGTGTACAACCTTCAACCATATCCTTTGGAGCTTAAAATCTTAATGAAAACAAACACAGGGAGATGGTATCCCCTTAAGAGCTTGCTTACGTTCATTCATCCTTCACAGTAGAATGAGGAATACTGAATGGGCAATAAAAAGCATTATTTTCTTAGGGGCTCTATGTAGCTGCATGTTGTTGCATGGGCCAGCATTGGCCCTGCTGGCCCAGAGGTCAGTTGTACCTTGCTCCCAGCAATTAAAGGAAGCAGAGTTTCTTGTTTGAACCTTGCATCAGGTGGTCCCTTCTGACTGAATCATATAGGCCTTTAAAAAAAAAAAATCTCCTCAATCCCTACAGAATATCGCTATGACCAAAAAACATTTCAATCATTTTTCTCTGCCCTATTTCTACAATTAAAACTGTTATCAACTGTGTTGTCTCCTCCTCTCTTGAAATCAGTCTGTATTTTGAGGAGGGAGTGGTGGATGCCTGTCTCTTGTGATGATGAACTTGTGTTTCCTGGTTTCTACCCCAAATAGTTCAGTATGGAGTAGTGGTTGTTTCATGCTGTAAACTACAAACCTGTTTAAGACCAATCATTAAGATTAGGACCTAGAAATAATATTAAGCAGGATGAGACAACTTGTCGAGTTCTCTGTACGGGGAAGAGAGCAGGGGATTTGCAGAACAGCCCTGACTTTCCAGCTCTAAGCTTCTCCAGCACAGTGTGCATGGAGAGCATGTGTGCAACCTAAATAGAGCATGCCATGGGCAATGCTGTCTCCAGTAAGGGAGTTTATATCCCAGGAGACTGCTTCCTATTCTTCTGTGATCTGGTATCTGTCACCTTGGAGTTCCTGCATGTTGTCCTCAGGGCTGCACCAGGTAGGATCTGAGGAGGACAAAGCACCAGGGACAAGGGCTGGGCTGACAGCCAGTCCTGTCATCTGGCTGTTGGTTCCTCCCTGCTGGAGGACAGGGAAGATGGGTCTGCTCAAGCACTTAGTGATAAAGAAAAGCAGAGGAGGTGTGGTAGTGCTGTCCTTGGCCTTGCACCCAACCCTTTTTGCATGTGACATTCTCCCTGTGCTGCCTGCCGGGTTGCTGCATCTCTGCATCTGGGCTATCACGTGGCTTGATGGTGGATTAGTAACTGCAGAGGGACTAACACTGTGATCACACATCCTTCTACTTTTGTCACCTGCTGTAGCAAAACAGGGACACAACCGCTCTGTAATGTTTACTTGTGATTGAACTAAGCAGTTCAAGGGATGGTTTTCAAAAACTAAAAATATTTTACTTCACTTTTTGGTTTCGGTTTTTTTCAGTCCTTGGCATGAAACATATTAAACTCTGGCTGGTCCTGAAGTAGTTTCAAACAAAGCTTCTCATCCACCAGGAGCCACAATAAGGGAGAGGATTTTTTGCACCTGGTATCTTGATCTGATTTCACTTTCCCTTTAAACACCTTCTTCAATGTATTTGAACTTAAAGCCCTCAAATTACTCCCTAGGAAAGATTCTGATCTTTTCTGCCACCATTTAACTCTAATTCAAGTTTTCAGTTGTATAAATTGTATCAAAGCTCCTTATGGGAATTAGTAACATTATTTTTTAGTGACATTATAAATAATAAGTAAAAATTAAAAGTATTCATTTAAACGTAATTAAAATTATAGGATATCAAATCCTATATCATACCAAAAGAGATGATTTTTCATGACTTTCTCTAATTCTGTATAGAGAACCTATTTAGCCTAATCTCATTCATTGGGACTTCCCAAAAGCCTTCAACAAGTCCTGCACAAGAGGCTATGAAAGAAACCTACCTGTTGAGAGGTCAAATACTGGATTTGAAACACGGTGCTGGAATATTAAACACACCAAAACACGGTCAGAATTCTGTATGGCAATAGGTAAACAGTGACACAGACCCAAAAGCATGTTGTAACATTGTATAGTACAACCAGCTATCATTCAGCTTACTGGAAGAAAAGTGCTAGGAAACCAAAGAATTTGGTTTAAGGGACAACAGAAAAAGGGGGGACAACAAAAAAAACCAACACAAAAACAAACCAAAGAATTTTGTTTAAGGGACAACACAAAAACAACTAAAGGTCATTGTTGACAAGAACATAGTAATGGGGATGTTAGAGAATCTTGTGAATTATTCATACGTTTGGTGTACCAATTGCAGAAGAAAGACCAGAGCATCACTGTAGAAAGCTCAGTCTCCCTGATCACCACGCAGGGGCTGTCAAGACACAAATATACAGAATGTTCCAAAACGTAAGGAAAAGCAAAAAAAAAAAAAAAAAAAAAAAAATTATACAGAAAAAACAATGCCACTTTGAAAATTAGTGGTATGGTCCCATCAACTGGGATCCTGCATTTGATGGCCTGAGTATGGCATAGAATCAAAGAGGGTGAAACAAAAGAGAAAGTAGGGGGAATAAAAATGATTATAGGCTGTGAAGGCTTTCCTTCTGAAGTGAAATTCTGAAGAAGAGTTTACAGAAAAGAGTAATAGAAATGCAATTAGCTCTGGACATCAGCAATGATGAATATTACATGGAAGAGAAAATGAGCACTTCTTACCCTATCTCATAACAGGAGAGACATTCAATGAAAATTAAAACAATACATTTAAAACAGATTACAGCTTTTTTCCTTTCATGTTGTAGGCTATTCCATAATTATAGGCTGCAAGATTTATGGCATGTTCTTCTGAAGCACTGACTGATAAGTAACTAAATATTTCACATGTAATTCAGAACAATCAGGTAGAGCTGAAAGCTTATTAAGAAAATAAAAGGGGCCTTCCGGAGATATGACATTCCCCTCCCCTTTAATTTCTTTGTATAAAAAGAGATTATAATGGTCTTCACAAATAAAAAAAAGAAAAAAAGGAAAAAAAGAAAGAAAGAGAAAAAAAGAAAAAAAAGAAAAGAAGAGGCTGGAGTTATTACGAACAAGGAAGAAGATGAAGTTGAAGCCAGTGCTTGGGTTAAAGTGCAAATTAAATCTGCCAGTCAAAATGAGAATAAGAGAATTTCACAGACTGATGACAACTGCCACGCAACGAACCTTGAAACTGACTCTCCCTTAAATGGAGGAAGATATACAATCATTAAAACCATTGGTCTTCGTGCTACCTTTTCTTCATAAACTACAGTGAAACTGCAATTATGGAAATAAAGTCTTCCTATAAATACTGCGAAATGAAGTTTTTGATTATACACGCACCCAAAATGAGGCAGATCTTGACTCCTTGTCAGAAACTCTATGCACTAAACTCTGTCATTGCTCCTTACCACACTGGTAATCACAGTCCTCCAGACCACAGGATGTGGCCCCCACCTTCCCTGGTGTGCTGAGGCACAGCCTCCCTTGGCATCCTGACTGGGCTAGTTAGGCTTCAACTCCAATCATTTCTGAAAGTATAAATGCAAGTATAGGAAGCATCAGAATGTGACAGCAACATATATACTAACTATCCTGATACCTGTAGTCCCACCTTTTGAAGTGTCCATCATTAAATGCTATAAAAAAATAAGCATTATTTCACTTTTGTGGCATTATATCACACCATGTATTACCACAGTTCTTCAGTTAACTTACCACATACCCCTTTTTTTTTTTTTTTTTTTTTTTTTTTTCCATCCTGACTTCACAGTATTGAAACTATGAATATTTTGTACTGTTTACAGGTTCCAGAGGAAAAATAATGTTTGGAAGCTATTCTGGTAGTACAGCAATAAGATTGCACAGAGGATAAATAGCTAAAATTTATTTTGATGAACTACATTAATTCATACATACAACTAATCATAAACTTTCGCATAAAAGGAAAATGAAAACAGAAGACTGGATGCAAGTTGCAGTGTATGTTCATACATGTAGAAAAACAAAACATGCTTGTCTGAGCCTCTGTAAATAGAGCTAAAAATTAAATGGGAGGAAAGACATTTTTTTCAAAATGAGACAAACTGACTCTTCTTGCATAGAGATGAATTTAGTCCGAGGTGCCAGGAGGAGCATGGAGGTTTTTTCCTACCTTATCATGGATGTAACATGACTCTATCCTCATAGTTTCTCCACAGTTGTAATCTTTACAGTTCACACACGTAGCATGAGTGGAGAAAAAGAAGGGCTGTGAAGCACTTGTGGATGACATCTCAAAGAATTCTGGTTTCAAACAGGTACAGTGATAAAACAGACTGATGCACCAGCTCTCTTCTACAAAGAAGTATAACAAAGTTCTTTGGCGTTTGGTTTTGTTTGTTTGTTTGTTTGATGTTTGATTTGGTTTTGTTTTTTGTGGGTTTTTTGGTTTTTTGTTTTTCTTTTCTCTGCAGAGAGGACAGGAAGGAAACAGAGCTGCAAAGGCACTTCTTTGTTTCCAAATGCTTATTTTCAGTTTCCCATCTCAATCACTGATCAAGGAAGCTTCAATTTTTTTCTTAAGCAGTTTTGTGTTCCTCCTCTGGTGACTCACAACAAAGTGTACAGCACAAGAAGAGGGCTCTGTGAATCTAATCAGAGAACAAGAGGCTACAGAACAGACACCCAGCCTCAAGGCCTAACAAAGGAAACATCTTCATTAAAAATCTATGTGCCATTCCAGGTAGTCGCCACTTAATTATTCCTTCCTCATGGGCAGATACAAAGGCCACCTGCACCCCTAGCACTGTGTGATCTCATGCATCGACTTCTCAATTGCCTTTTCCAACCCCCAAATTAACAACTTTCTGTCCACTATGTGTCCCCTGATGCTGTCTGTTAATGCAGGGTAACAGACAGAGGAGACCCAAAAAAAGAGACCCTTCAACCACCTCTTTATCTGAATCCAGAAAACTGTAGAACTCCACCGATGAGTCTTTCTCGCAAAGGTGGTGCAAAATAAAGGCAATTAGAAATAAATGTTTATAAATATAACGCTGATCAACATAATCAAACTTGCAACTGTCATGTAGCTCCCTGTTCTGAGGCAGGAAGGGCAGAAGCACGTTGCACACCTGTTCATTATCGTAGGTGTGTGCACACAGTTACCTCAGCCAAGTTATCCTTCAGGGATCGTTTTTGATGCAAGTGTTAGAGCAAAGTTTTTATGTGTAGCTTTTGGCATTATGCTTTTCTAAATGGCCAACACTTCATGTGGTAAAGAACAAAGTTCAGAAGTACTAGGAAAAAAAAACAACTCCAAAACCATAAAAACTCTAATTAGAGCAAGAGAAAATTATGAGAAGCCTAAAAAGAACACTGAGCAACAAATAGAGGCAATCCATGAGCAGTATCTGTAACTGACCAGATGAAAGATACAGCTCTTCCTTTAAAATCAACAAGCATTTCTCCAGTTAGCTTAAGGGGGCTTATCCATGGGGAGTTGATAGGAAACTTCCCCTCTCCAAGTTAAACCAAATATTAGGTAAGGTAGTAACAAAGGAATTTTTCTGCAGCTTTTTATTCTGCAAGAACCCCAGAATCTGAACTTTCACAAGAGATTTCAGTTACGACTGAGGCATAAAGCACCTCCAAAAGCAAAAGGCAAGCACCTGAAAAAACAGCTTTACAGGGAGAACACAAGGGTCAGGTACATAATTAAGGAGCAATTACCCATCACCAAACTAATACCAACTCCCATTGTGCCTCCAGACCCCCGTCAGTGCCTGCCCCCTGGGAGCAGATATTTGACCTCACCTCTGTACCTGCCCCCAGCACTTTGACAATGCTGACAAATTATTTTGCTTCTTGGAGTTTTTAATCCTCTTGTATGCCTTTGCTCTTTCCCCTGCCACCACCTTTTAAGAAATGTTGCAGCTTATTTTCTCCCTCAGAAGTTTTGGCCCTCATTTTATTTTACAAAATAATGGAAAAAGAGAACTTGAAATAGCTTAAACAATCAAAACTGTGACAGTTAATTTTCTTAATGGGCTGGTCTGTTTTATGGGTTTACAAACCACTTTCCCATCAATCAACACTAAGTTCAACACTCAGTTTTTAGGTTGCACTTTTTAAAATTTTTTTTTAATTTTTTTTTTTAATGTTAGAAGAAAATGCTTGATGATAGTCATGAGTAGACAAGAAAAGAAAGTTTTTAAGTAGTCTCAGTCAAATTACAGACTTGCATAAAAAAAAAACATATAAAAAGCTGAAGTGACCTCAAGTTCTTCCAGCATTTAAAGTCACTTTGCTTATACAACTTTTAATCTGCTAGTAAATGTATTGTGTAGTTTTAATTAAAATACTCCTTTATTCTGCATTTTGACTTCGCCACTTCTAAAAAATATTTTGACAAAGAAGCTTTAAAAAAATACTGACATATATAATTAAAAAGAAATTTAAGACCAAGTGCCCCTACAGTAAATTCTATAAACATAGTAAGACTTGTGCTTTTTCAGGTTCTCCAAGAAAATTAGCCTTAAAGCAACTAAAATGGCTTTAGAAAGCATGATCAGTTAATAATAAAGCATTTTTTAAAAAGAGTAGATACTTCTGTGCCAACATTTATCTATCAACTTCAAATATGAGATCATATTTTCATGATTTACATTAACAAATGACCTAACCAGTGGTAGGTTGTTTTTTTTTCCCCAAAAAACCCAAAGACATTCTCAATACTTCAGCATGTACCAAGCCTCAGATGCCCAACACTACACTGCTGTGAAGATCCCTGCTCATAAGACACTCTTCAGTCCAATGGTACAGGTTGCTGGTTACAGGGCCAAGGAACAACATACTTATCTGATGTAACACTTTCATTCTTCCGAGTCAAGGGCACTTGTGACTGAAACTGTAGTTCAGAAAGACCAAAGCAGTTTAGTATTTATTTTACCTGAGAGGCAGAGAAGCCATTACCTGAACACAGCTGAGAGGTATCAGCATTGGGTGACTTCCACTATCAGAGCTCTATTCAGCCAGGTCAAAACTAGACCTAATTGCAGTAACAACTGAGCAGAATAGTGAAGAGCATCATAAAATCTCCATCAAGTCTTTCAGTCAAAACTGCTATTCAAAACAACCTAGAGCTCCAGTATTAATTATAATCTAGATGCATGAGGCATTTCAGTACTGTGCATGGTCTGCAATTTGCTGTTACTGCTGAGGAAAGCAAGCCCAGTATCACTGTGGATCAGCTCAGCTCTTCAACAATTGAGAGGAGGAACGGGGAAAAAAAGCCCCAAGATTCTTATGGCACTGTGCAACTCCTGGAATACCCTCCTTTCGAACAACACGTGGTATTTTGACTTCTTTTCCTTTATAAAGAATGTAATAAAAGAAATAAATAAAAGCAAGGACTGACCAGGGCTATAGAACAGTCCCACAGAAGGAGAGACTGCAGGTGAACTTTAACTTCTGGAAAACCAAAGGCAAAGAATATAAAGATTTAGGTCTATAAAATGTGACACACAAGGTGGCAAGCAGGAAAACACTACACACCATTATTCAGGAAACACATCAGAATGTAACAAATGGAACTAATCAGGCAGCAGTTATAAAAAAAAAAATTAATAAACAAACCTGTTATACATACTGTAAAGTAAAATACTTCAACTCCTGGAACGGGATGCTGAAGGTCTCCCCCCCCCCCCCCCCCCCAAAATGAAAGAATTAGGCCAATTAGTAAGTAAGGCCTTATACAGAGATGCAGGGTGCTTCTGTCCTTCAGGCAGTCTGCTAAAAAATGGGAATAACAGGGCAGCACTGACCACTGCATCTCCATGGTAAAAAATAACAACCATTTTTATAAGTCATTCTATTAAATATCTATTAGTATTTCTGGAAATAATAAAATAACACACAAAAACACCCCACAACCCAAACAAAAAACTTGAAACAACCAAAAGTCTGTAAATGCAGCTAAGACCTCAGCTCAAGTACAAATCTCACCCTTACCCAGCAAGGAACAGATGTATTTTCATCAGCTAGTATTAAATAACACGAAGAATTGGAGATAGTTAAGCAGGCATCTCCTGATCAGCATGTCTGAGATCAAATGCTTTATTTTTCAATAAATGTATTCTGTTTTCACATTTATTGTTATAATGTATTTCCATTTATTCAAAATTTTCCTTAGTAACTGATGAGATTCAGAGTCTTGACCAGATGATTTATTACTTATACAATGAAAGCTGACCTAGGTGCTTCAAATGACTTCAGGTAGGAAAATTTGTAATGTAAACTGCTGCAGCAGCCCAAATATTTTTTGGCAAACTTTGCTTTCAATAAACTTGAGTACTTCAAGTTGTGTAGTTCAAAACATTTAAAAAGATTTGAAACACCTATTTTGATTTCTTTTTATATGTATATATAGGCACATATATATATATACAAGCACACTGGTAAAGATGTTTGATTAAACACTTCATTTGTAGGGCTAGAGTTGAAGTCTATGTCTTCAAAATCAAATTCATGGTTGGAAAATAAATCCCTGACTTTCTTCCTCCTGTCTCTAAGATCACAAGTCTAACTACCTCAGCATGTTACAATATTAAAAAACACTGTGAAAAGTAACAGAACAAGTTGACACACTTTCAAATGTGACATTTAAAACAGCAATATTGCTTTTCCAATTTTTAACGCGTGAAGGGAAAAAAAAAAAAAAAATCAACTGAAGCATTTCCTGAAAATTTTGGTCAAACTCACTTTCATGTTTGTGAAGTTGAGAGACACCGCCTGAAGCACTCATGCTGATGCTTGAAAATTTTTATAAAGCCTTCTCATGTAACATTCACATTGTAATTTGGAAACGTTACATTTCTCATCCTGGCCTCAATATCTATTAACAAGTAACAAAAGCAATGTTTGGGTTTTTTAGACTACAAAGTAACAATTACAAATACTTGAAACAAAGTGACAAAACAACCGATTTTTCCGAGATCTAAATGGTTTTATTCACAAAATAAACAGCTGCTTCTTTCCCAAGGGACAATTTAACAGAAAGGCTCAACGCTAGTTATAAAAAAGTGGTACTGAAAACTTGAAAAAGTTTGATAAAATTTACAAATGCAAACTATCACTTTGTACAAAATCTTTTCCTTTTAAAGAAAGTTCAGTAATAGACTTTAAAATACAGTTTTAACAGCTCAGAAATGCACATTAATTTCCAACTCTGGCCAGGTGTTATTTTCGTCTGTGTGGGGAGCTCTCCCTCCGCCTGTCCTCGTTCTTTCTGGACTCTCTGTACTGCTCAGAGTGCCGGCTGCTCTTCTCACGGTGCTTCTCTGAACCATTTCTGTATCTGTCTTCTTGTTCCTTCTCTCTCGGACTTGAGTGATTATGGGCCCTCTCCACAGATTTTGATCTTTCTCTTTTTCTACTGCGATGTCCATTATCTTTGCTCCAGTGTCTGTAATTTTCATCATCAGAAAAAGAAGCTCTTCTCTCTGCTTTCTTTGGTTTTAAGTTACTGTGTTTATTTTCTAGATCCTTATTTCTTTCATGGTTCCTATCCTTCCCACTATGGTAACCATCTCTGTCATTGGACTCATCTCTATGATGATATTTTGATACATCTTCTCTCCTGTGTGATTCTCTCACATTTCGGTGATTTCTTTCCGATTTGCTCTCAGTATCACTTCTGTCCTCTTGCTGCCTCCTTCTCATCTTCTTTTCAAGTGATTTCCTTCTCCTTTCTTGCTTTTTCCTAGATACTTTATCAGATTCTCTATTTTTCTTTTGCAATTTCCTTCTTTTGGCTTTAGAAACATCTGAAATTATAACAAATTATAGGAATAAGACTGCATTTTCATTTATTATGCTTAACTTGTTAAACTACATGGAAAGCTCTAGAGAGGTATTTTTTGTCAGAAAAACGAAGGTTTCAAAATAATGAGATACACTCTTGAGTCTCCATCAGCAGAGCTTCTGTCCCTTTGGTCATGCCTACAAACTGTGAAGTCACACATCAAAACACTCTGACAAACCTAACCTGTATTCTAAATACACACTGCTGCTCATCTCGGTGGAAGGGGCTTGATTCTTCCTGTTAGCTCATTAAAAGGAGCCTCTAGATTTCACTGAACATTCTTTATCAGTAATAGCCATTCAGAATGGCCAATACACCTTACTGTATGAACTATAGTACCACATCAGTCAATAATTTCTGAATTCCTTTTGAAAGTACCACAGCCAAAACCTGATTTAACAGGACATCACATATCTGAGTTCTCCAGCAGCCAGCAAGTCTCATGTCTGAGCTAAGCCTTCCTGGTATTCTGATAAAATGTGATGGAGGATCAATTCAGATAGATTTTAGCACACTAAGTTTTTTCCACTGTCTTCTGTGTTATTTTATATCCATCAGAATGCTGAAAAAGACCTGAGAAAGTAAATACAAAGGAACAAGCTGCTTTGATAACAGTCAAATTTTGTCCTCTGCTGTACCTGTTTTGTTTGGAATGAACTCTCCAGAGCAGTGCTGAGCTAAGCTAGCTGGTGAAGTTCCACACATTAACTGTCAGTAAGGCAGTGATCATTAATTTAGCTGTATGCTCAATTTCTAATCAGCAGTTTATCTATTTTCTCTTCTATATTGCACTGTTAAAACACTGAAACACTGCAGCACATTCCTCTGAAAAATGCCTTTCACCTCCAACAAGTTATTTTAAAAATTTGAAAAGCTGCAAACAAAGGAAGACTTGGAGTTATAACCACTAAAGGACCTCAGCCAGGTTTATTACTAAAGAATACAGTTATTTCCAGTGTTCTGACTACTGTATCTAAATATGCAAGAACAAGAAATGAAGCGAAGCCAGGCTCCAAAGATACAAAAATCCAAGCATGTTCTCACGTGGAGAAAGGTCATGCAGTAAAAGGAAAGACCTTAAACTTAAAAAAAAAAAAAAAAAAAAAAAAAAAAAAAAAAAAAAGGTTTATACTAGCAGACTGCAGATTCAGTTGGCTTGTCACTAAGGACTTCCCTCTCTGGTCCCTATCAAGCAGATCAGCAGAGCTGCAGCTGTCCATGCAGGAGCCATCTGGCTCTTTGCTGAACTAACACCTTCTCTGACCCCATTTGGCCGCACCCACCTCTAGTGCTTTGTCGTCATTAATGTGATGACAAACAAATTGGAGTTCGTACAGCGAGACTGCAGTGGAGAACAGAAATGCATTTCAAAAGCACAAGCAGTTCAGACTGCTTTTATTTTATTAATCAACATTTTCAGTTCAAAGGCATGTAATAAATCAAATTAACTTTGAATCAGCAAGCTTCTGAACTACAGAAAGTCATGCTGTTATCATCTGCTCACATTCTATACCATGGGGGAGATGAACACACTAATCCATACTTGCATGTACTTTATAGATTAAGCAGTATTTATGACACTTAATGTCAAAATGCAGGTTCTGCATCAGCAGTTTTGTATAAGATGGCAAACACTAATTATAATGTATACAATTACAAAACACTAAGCTGTCAACAAAAGCTAACTGAAGATTTCTCTACAGACAAAAACTGTCACTTTATCACCAAACTCTTCCAGAGGAAGGGGAACTAAAAAAGAAGACTCAGAAGGAGGAAAACAAAATTAAACATGTTACTAGAACTGAACAATGTAATTTGTCACATATTTACAGGGAATGACACAAGTAGTATAAAACTCACTCAATCAAGTCAAGCAAAAAAACGTTGTAGACATTCACATCTGTGATTCACCAGTAAGCATCCTACAGAGATATTAATAGGGAATGACTCTAATCCCTCCATCCTCCACTAAACTGAAGTGATAGTACTGTACTACAGGTAGCAGGCTGAGTAAAAAAGTAACCTGCAAAACAATATTCCTCAGGTACTTAAGTTTCTAAAAATGGAACTCAGATTTTTTAAGTTTTAAAATAAATTTCCTTGAATAATATTTAATAGTTTAGAACTTTTAAATTTAAAATACTTGTAAATTAAAAAAATATATTTTTTAATGCAGGGAAACTAACACTGTAGCTTTTCCTCAAAGTATACATAGAAATAGAAATAAATAGGTGTATAGTAAAAAAGAAAGATAAGTAAATAATGTGTAAGTACCTGAGTCACTGCTGCTGCCACTGCTAGATGAGGAGTCACTGCTGCTGGATGACTCTGAGCTACTACTGCTACTATCAGAATCAGAGGAAGAGTCGGTCTCTGAAGATGAAGAGGAATCTGATGACTCAACATCTTGTTTCTGTGTCATTATCATCTTTGGGGCATTTTTAAGATGCTCCCGTAATTCATCCCTAATTAACAAAAAAAGGATTTTAATTATCTTAATTATTTTTACTGGGGAGGGGAAGGGAGCAAAGGAAAGTATATATCAAATCAGAAAAGTTTTCCTCACGTTAGTCCTCCAAGGCCAATAGAAGTGAAGAAATTGATGGCAAAGCGAGTGTTTCTGGGGTTATCCCGAGGCAATAATCCCTCAAAGAAAGGCTGCAACGTTCTGAAGAAAACAAACATCCATATTTAACACCATGACAATTTAGCACTAATTCTCACTGACATTAACAAGCGTAGAGACTGTATGGACCTTTGTGTGACAGCAAGAGTTTTCTCTTCATAGATTTTTCAATACTTTCATTGTTTCTATCTGTGACCTATTTGATCAAAATGGGATTTAAAAACTTCTTTGGTGAAAGCAAACTTCTTCACTCACTGAAGAATTGCATACATACTCCCAGATTATGAAAACAGAAAGCCTGATTTTGTGAAGCCCTGAGGAGACTTGTGAAATTGCAGTAGCTCATGACAGTAAAGGATAATACTTGTTGACCAAAAAGTTCAAATATCTAGGAACTCAGGGCCCTTCTTGTGATTTCAGCATAACTATAATTTAAGTTTACATGAGCTAAAGCATCTACTAAATTCTTCATCATACCCAGAACAGCTTATCCCAATGTATAGGAAATAGCTCAAACAAATGAAACACTGAGAATGAAATGCATTAAATCACGCACAGGATTAAAAAAAATGTGTGTTCCATACTTCAGGAAAAGCAACTAAATCATTACTAGCAATTTTTCTAGGATATGTATGCTTTTTTCAAGTTTTGTCAGAAAAAACCCATAGTAACATTTATTACCTGGCTGTAAAACTGACAATATATAAAAAAGCACTTGCACTTGGAAAATTCTTATACAAGCTGAAATATCATTGGGAATAAATATGATACATCTTGCAAATGGACAGGCACATATTTGAACCCAAATGGATGGCAACACAGCCCTCAGGACTCTTGGCAATAACTAAATCTATACATGAAATTATTCTTGAAGTCCTGCAACTGCATAACTGCAGTTCAGTTGAACTTGGAAATAAAAGTTCTTATCTATATCTTTTTCATCTTTAACCTGTAATTAAATTCACATTTTGGAAAATAAAAATTTCAACTTACACATCTTTTAGTCTTGCATTTAGATTAGGAAGGCCCATATATTCACTGAGTTCCTGGAAGAATATTTTGACAAAAATTCTACTGGAAGATGTAGTAGTTTCTTCACTCAGTATTATACATTCAAGGACCTGAAAATATTTAGAAAAACATCTTAAACTGAAACATACGTTCTTTTATTTATCTTCAATCTTTCATCTTTCTGAAGTACTTAAAAACACTGGCATTTTGTTTTGTTTTTCTGTTAAGAATGTAACTCCTGTAATTCCTAGTCAAGATTTTCTCCCTCCAAAATTCCTCCCTACCACCTGGTAGCAGTTTCTGATCACATTTATGTTAATAACTCTTTATGGATTTCCTTTATCCAGGAAAGCTCATAAAAGAAAATCAGGGTGTGTGTGATTACAGATTGAGGACTTAATTTCTGAAGAGGTGAAATATTTGGACTGACTTGCATTTGCCTGAAGAATGACAATTAGACTAGGCTGTGAAACAATAATTAGCACTATGAAAAGAGAAGTTGCTCTGATATTTACTGCTTAAATTTTAATGTTATATTACTCTGAGAATGCAAGATTGCTCTTATTTATATAGCACTTCAATCACAGAATGGCAGTATTTTAAAATTTCTTATCTTTATATATTAAATGAAAACATTTATATCACTATTATTTATTTTTAAAATAAAGTGATTTATTTTAAATCACTATTACTTTAAAAGCTTTAGGCTTGGCTTTTAGAGACAGTTCTGCTGATTAAATGCTCCGAATTCTAAAAAAAAGTACGTTTTAAGCAACCAGTTCCAGCTGAGCTCTATAAAATAGCTGCTTAAATCTCTACTTAAGAATGGGTAAGGTAAGGTGATGATGTGCAGAAGGCAAAAAGAGGTCACGAAGGAAGTAGTTCAGTACTGTCTGAGAAGATAATTAAAATAATCCAGTTTGCTATGAATGCAAGTAGTACCAAATTGCAGAATAAATACTAAAACTAATGTATTATAGATTATTCCTACATACTGGAGATTAATTATTGAAAAATATATCTAGGTCAATAGTCTTTTTTACTTACACTCCAGGGAATTGAATCGGTGTACAGTAGATGAGCAAACATTTTGGCAACATTCCTCAGCTTGTTTGTTTCCAAACGGTGAATGGTATCATATTGTTCTTTGAAAATAGCTTCAAAGGATTCCATATATTCTTTTTTTAACATGCAGAAACGCTGAGACAACATTGTACAATTTAAACATTATTAAACAAAACATTACACATGCAAATAACCTACATATAAGTGAATAGTGCAAATATTTACTGCTACATTTTCCTTTTAAATAACCCTTGAAGGAGAAGAAAATACCTTCAAATTGATACATTTAATTGTTTTTAGCAGTTTGTCAGAATAAGAAACTCATCTGCATTGCAAAGTGTAATTATCAATGCTGAATTACATCAAATTATCCAGCAATTGGTTTTACTTCCACACATCCAGTATTTTCACCTGATGTAACCTCATCAAATGTTAATTTTTTTACATGATGTCTCTGAATGAGAGACTGCAGACAGAGGTAAGGCATTTTGGAATTAAACATGTAAAAGAACAAAATCAATGCTTACATTCTACTAAAGATGTAGTCCTGTTTAAGTGCTTTGTAACTGACTGTCAGTAGAAGTATTTTCTCAGATACCAGATTAAAAATGCAAATGGAAAAACCCTACTCCCTTTAAACCATAACTTGCTCCCTCGAGAAGACACATTTTATCTCAACTAGTCAGATCTGCCAATATCATAAACATAAAATATACCAGCAACTAAATTAGCAACTAGTTATACAAAAGCCAGCTGTTCTCTGAAAAACAAACAAAAAACCCCACCCACAACTCTGAGACAGTAAGAATTCAGTCTTGCACTCTACATAAAACCTACTAAGCAGCTTTGGATAAAGTGGTAAAAGAGAACAGTCTCCCAGTAACTGGTAATACATTCACCACTTTTAGCATCATCCCTCTGCCATTGACTTTATGTTCTACCATAATGAGAGAACAGGGAAGAAGAAAAAACAACACTATAAATGAGTTTCTGTTCTGTTCTGTATTCATGGCGCTTCTTACAAGCAAAACATTAAAGCAATCAATTAATATAACCAATCTACTAATATAACCATTTTTAGAATGATAGAGACAATTAGTTTTATTAATCCATTAAAACTTAAGTTTGATACACAAAAAACATGAGTAAACCCAATTATCTACCATAAATTGTAAAATCTAAAAAAAGAACTCACCCCTGCCAGTAACCCAAAGAATTTCTCATATGTTCGTTGCTGAGCACAGCAGTCAAGTATCATATTGCAGAGTTCTTTCTGATTTAAGAAAAAAAATAAATATTTGTCTAGGTAAATTCTCTGTAGCAGCAAACCCCCCATCATTACTAAGCACCAAACTATTAAAGAAAACTTTGCATGGATACAAGTTTTGGAAAAAGAGCATTTACATAAAACTTCACTGGCAACACCAGTAGTTCTCTGGACTCATGTTTCAATTTCCTCTTATATCTGGGGCAAAAACAT